>NW_027638140.1:0-130000 GCF_951216825.1 Electrona antarctica | reverse complement strand
GCATAGGCTACTGACCCCCATTTAATGCCATTTATATCTAGGACCCCCCCCAAAAAAAAATATATATATAGCGCCACCCTTTGGCCAATGGTCGTGGGCTTCCCATCCTCACCGCTTGGCATAGCCCTCTACCATATTGCAGAGTTTCGCAGCCAGAACTGCTATTGTTGGCGGAAGGAGGAGAAAAAAAAAGACAAAAACAATAAGGGACCAACGATCCTACAGGACGGATTGGTCCCTTAATAATGTCCAAAGAAAGATCAAGTTACAAGAGGCGCTATACAGACCTCCACCAGCAGGTGGCGGTGAACATCAAATCACCGCCAAAACAGAGGTAGGCTATCTAATAAATCATGTCGGCTTATTATAAGCATAACCAACTTTGGGCTTGTTTTTCAGTAAAGTTGCTTGTAAATATTGGGTGGTTTTTTTTTTGGTTTGTGTAACTTGTGTGTAGTTATTTAAACCAATGTTTAAACATGTACATGTCAAGGACCGCCATGTATTTGTCCGTGGACCAAATCTGAAAATATAATTTTGTGCCAAGGAGACCCACAGCAAAATTGTGATAAAAGAAAAAAGATAAATCACTTTTCCCCCAAAGATTTTATTTTTGTGGAAAATAGCAGACCTACAAACTCACAACGCACCACATCGTGACGCGTTGTGAGCTTGTACATCGGCTGTTTTCAGTGGAGTGGCTCTTTTCTTAGACCGGTTTGCTTGTTTCTCTCGCGCACACACTACTAATCTGGCAACACTGCCCCGGAAGTAGTTCTCATTGTTTACATTCTGTGCTGCTCAGGGTCACAGTCAGTGTGCTCCTCCGGTGTTCCAGAACAACAACAACAACAACAGAATCAACAGTGAATCATTCAACACCAACACATTTATAACCGTTTATCTGCATTAATACAAAGACATGACGCTGCGCGACATGGAGACGCTGCGGCTGTTCGTCAACGAGCGGCTAACGGCCGTGGCGGAGGACATTCTGGCGGTGTTCGTTACGACTATAGTCCAATACCAGCAGCACATCGAGGCGCTGCAGAGCTCCATACCCAGGACCCCGCCAGGTAACTAACTGTTACAACTATCTATCTAACTAACTATCTAACTAACTAACTATCTAACTAACTAACTATCCGTTACAACTATCTAACTATCTAACTAACTAACTATCCGTTACAACTATAGTCCAATACCAGCAGCACATCGAGGAGCTGCAGAGCTCCATACCCAGGACCCCGCCAGGTAACTAACTGTTACAACTATCTATCTAACTATCTAACTAACTATCTAACTAACTATCTAACTAACTAACTAACTAACTAACTATCCGTTACAACTATAGTCCAATACCAGCAGCACATCGAGGCGCTGCAGAGCTCCATACCCAGGACCCCGGTAACTAACTGTTACAACTATATAACTGAATTCCTGTTCTGTCCTTTGTCTATATAGAAGTGTCTATTTGTACGTCTCTAAATGTTTTTGATGAATTGAACATTGTGGACCCTATTGGAAACAAGTGTAATGCTTAATTGGGTCGTCCACTCACAGTTAACAGCCTTTGTATTGAGTTTGTGCTTGAAATGTACTGTAATTCTGCAAACTGTTAATACATTTTTCAATCAATCAATCTAACTAACTAACCGTTACAACTATAGTCCAACACTAGCCGCAATTTGCAACTCTAGATTTTTTTTATAATGTGGTGTGGTGAATCTAGAGTTGCAATACCCTCCATTGACTCCCTACTCCCTACAATTTGCGTTTGCGATCTGCTTGTATTAAACAATGTTAAACTCACCAACATTGCAGCTCTAGGGCAAGCTTGAATTATCCTCTTTCAATCAGCTTGTT
Organism: Electrona antarctica; assembly: GCF_951216825.1. Taxonomy (NCBI): domain Eukaryota; kingdom Metazoa; phylum Chordata; class Actinopteri; order Myctophiformes; family Myctophidae; genus Electrona; species Electrona antarctica. The sequence goes on along the minus strand of NW_027638140.1, from coordinate 128,134 downwards.
TTTCATAAAAAATCCCCATAAGCACATGTTATGAGCTACTTTCTGTCAAGAAATTCTGTGCAAGTGATTCTTTTTCTAAGTGTTGGAGTTTGGAAGCGCTCGTTTTTCGCGTCGCGCTGCTGCCTCCTGCATTATGTGCAAATGCGAAACAGATGGCTCGCAGGGCCGTGCAGTGACTTACGACGAGCGCTTCCAAACTCCAACACTTAGAAAAATAATCACTTGCACAGAATTCCTTGACAAAGTAGCTCATACTGGATTTGTATGAAAAACTAGCTCGGCAGATTGTAAGAGGATAATTCAAGCTTGGACTACAGCTGCAATGTTGGTGAGTTTAACGTTGTTTAATACAAGCAGATCTTAAACGCAAATTGGATGAGTAGGGAGTCAATGGAGGGTTTTGCAACTCTAGATTCACCACACCACATTATAAAAAAATATATATCTAGAGTTGCAAATTGCGGCTAGTCCAAAACCAGCAACACATCGTGGTGCTGCAGAACTCCATCACCAGGACCACGCCAGGTAACTGGTTCCACACAGTGTTGTTTTCGTCGACTAAAACTAAGACGAAAAATGTTCGTCGACTGTAGGTAGGCCTATACCCTTTTTCACTGACGACTAAATTTAAACTGACAATTTCGTCAACCAAATGAAAACTAGACTAAAATGTTAGGAAGGGACTAGTGGATCCAGTATAAGTCATTTTACACTTGAAAATATGCTGAAAATAGCAGATCTACAAGCTCATAGTGTGTAGATCTGCTATTTTCAGCAAGTGTAAAATCAGCCATTACGACTGTAGATTAAGATTTAGTCGACTAAAATCGCATGACATTTAGTCGACTAAAACTAGACTAACACCAAAACATTCCAGGTGACTAAAATATGACTAAAACCAAATTAAGTAAACTGGCGAGTTCTCCGGTATCCCATTGCATCTATTCTCCACATTTCAACTTTTTATGTTGTTTTTTTCCTCCATAAAATCAGTAGTGGTGGAACAAAAAAGTCCTCAAGTAGTAAAAGTATTGGCATCAACATGTCCTTTTAGTACCACATGTGAAAGTATTGGCATCAACATGTACTTTTAGTACCACATGTGAAAGTATTGGCATCAACATGTACTTTTAGTACCACATGTGAAAGTATTGGCATCAACATGTACTTTTAGTACCACATATGTACTTTTAGTACCACATGTGAAAGTATTGGCATCAACATGTACTTTTAGTACCACATGTGAAAGTATTGGCATCAACATGTACTTTTAGTACCACATGTGAAAGTACTCATTGTACTACAGAATGTCCCGTTTCTACTTTTCAAATATATAACAATCTTTTGAAAATAGCAGATCTACAAGCTCACAATGTGTCGCATTGTGAGTGTAACGCCCGGGATTCGAACTCGGGTCTCCCACGTTGAAAGTCCAACATCTTAACCACTAGACCAAAGGGATATCCCTCTGGACCGTCAGGGGGAGATATTAGACTTTTGAGGCCATCAGGCTGAGGCTCTGAGCCACTCTGCTACATGAGCTTGTAGATCGGCTATTTTCAAATAGCCGAAATGTGGGTCGAAGTGGTTAATGTATGCTTTGTAATACAGTAATAATAGAAATATACTTGCCGTGCAGTGGACCGCGCGCATTAAATAGCAAATCCACAAGATCACAGCGCGTCGACTGGAACCCACAATGTGCTGTAAGCTTGTAGATACAAGTTGTCCTTTAACGCAACTGGCGGCCCGGGGGCCACATGCGGCCCCCACATTCACTTAATGCGGCCCACAGGTTAATATCGGAATACTGATATATTATTGATATTATTATTCCAAACATGACCCACTTTAAATAGGTCTTTCTATAGCCTACATGTAGCTTAATGACTGGAATTCAAACTGGATTCCAATTCGAAAATAGCAAAAATAGCCGATCTACAAGCTCAAAACGTGTTGCAGTGCGACACGCTTTGAGCTTGTAGATCGGCTATTTTTGCTACGACAGCAATGTGGCCCTCTGGAGTGAGCATGGAAATGTAGTGGCCCTCTCCATCGTCAACGTTGCCCACCCCTAACGTATAGTACAGCTGTGTCAGTGGCCCTCTCCATCGTCAACGTTGCCCACCCCTAACGTATAGTACAGCTGTGTCAGTGGCCCTCTCCATCGTCAACGTTGCCCACCCCTAACGTATAGTACAGCTGTGTCAGTGGCCCTCTCCATCGCCAACGTTGCCCACCCCTAACGTATAGTACAGCTGTGTCAGTGGCCCTCTCCATCGTCAACGTTGCCCACCCCTAACGTATAGTACAGCTGTGTCAGTGGCCCTCTCCATCGTCAACGTTGCCCACCCCTAACGTATAGTACAGCTGTGTCAGTGCGGCCCTGGGGAGAATCCTCTACGGCATGCAGCTTCATGCCTGAATGTATTATGAACACCATGGGACATTTTTACATTCACGTTTTCTAACCTGGGCATTTCACAGTATCATTTCAGTGGTCCTTGTATTATTTTGTTACCTTGCTGGCTAGGTTACATTTGGTAAAAACCCAAAGCTGAAAAAAAGGCTGAGGCTGAGATGTGCTTGTTCCCAGCGCCACACACCTGACAAAAGACCATTGATGTTAAATATTGATGATGATAATAGAATCGTTTCCATGTTGCAAACCCCCCAACCTTACTACAACCGGGCCGTTTCCAAACACTTTTCTGTTTTGACACAAAGTAGCTCATAAAATCTGTCTATGGTGGGTTTTTATGAAACAAACACTTGTTGATGTCGGTGAGGAGTGTGACGTTGTTTAATGCAATCAGATATGACTTTCTGTTTGGAGTTATGGGCTGTCTATCAGATATGACTTTCTGTTTGGAGTTATGGGCTGTCAATCAGATATGACTTTCTGTTTGGAGTTATGGGCTGTCAATTGCAAATTGTAGCAAGATGACCACCATGTGAATATGGTCTGTGGTGGTAGTTAATTCAAGATGACCACCATGTGAATATGGTCTGTGGTGGTAGTTAATTCTTTCTCTGCCCGCTAGGTGGCAGCATAAGCACAGCTAACGCCAGGGCTCCACCGGACGCGTTGCGTATCCGTCGCGTGCGTCAAAAAACGCACCGGTTCAATTTGAATGCACGCGTCGCGTCTCCGTCAACGCAACGCAACGCGGGCAGTGGAGCCACCCTTCATTGATTAAAAAGAGAACATTCCCTGACGGTGACGGAGACGCGACGCTGACGCGCCCAGTGGAGCCCCGGTGTAAGCCTTGCCTTTGCCTGGCTTGCCATCCATTGTGTCCCATTGTGACCTTAGCTCAGTTTCATTTCCGGGTCATCAGAGAGGCGGGGTCATCAGAGAGGCGGGGTCATCAGAGAGGCGGGGGCTTTTGCTATGAGGAGTGAGTGTTAGCACCACGCCCCCAGTGAGGCTCTCCAACATTGAGGCGCTCGGCCCTAGTGGTAAGATCGGGGACTGCAGGCGGACGCGTGGAGTTATGACGAGGAAACCCCCGTGCAGCAGCTGGGCTTTAACGTTGAGCCCAACGTCAAAGTGCTTCACGTTAAACAAATAACAATCAGCGGAATGCTAGAAAACAAAAAAGCAGGCAAATAAAAATAGCAATACAAAAATAAAAAAAAATGGTAAGGAAAGTTGTAACAGAACATTGAATGTGAACACAAGATCAATTTAAACAAATTCCAAGTTGAAAAAAATGGAATCCTTTAATATACGAAGGTGCCAAGTTATTACGTGCTTTATAAACAAATAAAATTAATTACACCACACGCTGTAAGAGAAAAGCCCACAACATCATTAAAGACATACCTTGTTCCAACTACTCCCTTCCAAGTGGCATTACTGTAAATATATGGTGTAATCCCTGCCTTTTCTCATGGCCAAATCTTGCAATCTTGCATCCACCTTTCTCCCCGATGGCAGAGGCTAAAATGGCCGTTATAGCAACAGTTTGTGTTTGTGACATCAGACCACAGTTCTGCTCAGCCTATACAAGGTGTTGCAGACAGAGAGAGAGGGAGAGAGAGAGACAGCAGAGCATGAGAACGACATATATATCTTACTTCCAAGAGAGAGATCTAAAAATCCACTAAAAGTGGTTGAGAGACAAGGAGGGAGAGACAGACAGACAGACAGACAGATGTACTGCTGGCCGGTGCCCATGAACAGAGGTCCAGTGAACAGAGGTCCAGTGCAGTCAAATGCACACTTGCTTGCCTGCGCCGCCGTTCCATCAGGGGACACGGTGTACCTCTTCGGAGGGCTCTTTGGCGAGAAGAGCTACGACGTGGATCAGATCGATGTCCACGTCTTCAACTCGGTGTCCTTGCGCTGGGCGAAGTTGCCCCCGGTGGTGACGAGTGGAAAGCGGGAAGGACGTCCCCTTGCGGCCCCCCCTGCGTCCTGGGGCCACACGGCCGCTCTGATAGAACACAGCGTGTACGTCTGGGGCGGCACGGTGAATTGCAAGATGTCGAAGGAGGCCAGCACCTTCGTCACCGTCACGGGGGACTTACGGGACAACGATGTTCTTTATGCATTCGACGTCGACGGCCACGGATGGTCGAAGCACAACATTTCCGGGACTGTCCCGGGGGCGAGGGCCGGCCACTCTGCCTGTGTCTCGGGGAAGGTCATGTTTATCTGTGGAGGATGGAACAGTCTCACCGGATACACTAATGACATCTACAAGCTGGCCACCACCACAATGGTCTGGACTTTAATTAACACCAGAGGAACTCCACCACCCGATTCGGCATGCCACTCTGCCACCATCATCGGGATGAAGATGTTTGTATTCGGGGGCTGGGGTGGCGGGCAGGACTACAACAACATCAGCGTGCTGGACACGGAGACCGACTGCTGGCTGAGCATGCCTTCTTCCGTACAGCTTCCAGAGAAACGCTGGCTTCATTCAGCCTTCGCTTACGATGGAGAGCTGTACATATTGGGTGGTTACAACTTTGGTCTGAAGAGCCACTTCAGCGATCTGTGGAAATTTAACTCTGATACTTTCTCCTGGATGAAGGTTCAGCCCAAGGGGAAAGTTCCTGATTGGACATCTACTAAGTGGTGTTGCCTGAAGGGAGATCGTGTCTTCGTCTTCGGAGGATATGACGCGACCAATGCTCAACCCGTCTTACAGATCTTGGACCTGAGTCCTAGTATGAAGACATTATGCAAGCTGGCAGCTCTTCACTACGGTCTGGAGCAGTCAGGACTCCCACACAACATCAGGTGGGAACTGGCAGCCATGACAACACCAACAACAGAAGGAATAATACATATAGCTGCAAGCAGCGATAAGGCGGGAACAAGTAATAATAAGAAGAGAGTAATAAGTGCTTTACAGAGCAATGGAGAAAGAAAGAAAAGAAAAAAGCAAGGCATAAAACATTTAAAATAATAGCAGTGATGCAATACAGTGAGGACATGAATAACAACTGAGTGGTGTAAGGTCTTATATAGACTGATCAGCTGTGGTCTGATGTAATGTCTGACGTAATGAAATCACACCCGTGTGAACTGGGTGACCATAGCAACCATGCTCATTTTTTGGTACGAACAGACACGTAAACTAACAAAGCCAGTTGTAGGAGTGGTTTACACCACTCAAAAAATAAATAAAAGATCAATTAAAAGCAAGAGTGTAGAAGTGGGTCTTGAGCTGTGCTTTAAAAATGTCTACAGAGGCTGCCTGTCGAAGGTACAGTGGGAGTTTGTTCCACGCCTTCGGCCCGTTGAAGCAAAAAGCTGCTTCACCGTATTTTTTTAGTTACCATTTATTTAGGCAAAGCGAGCAGCCCAGCAGTGGAAGACCTTAAGGGGTGGTTTGGGAGTTGGGACATATTTAGGCAGGCAGTCATGTAGGTAGGAAGGTTTGGGACATATTTAGGCAGGCAGTCATGTAGGTAGGAAGGTTTGGGACATATTTAGGCAGGCAGTCATGTAGGTAGGAAGGTTTGGGACATATTTAGGCAGGCAGTCATGTAGGTAGGAAGGTTTGGGACATATGTAGGCAGGAAGGTAGGTAGGAAGGTTTGGGACATATTTAGGCAGGCAGTCATGTAGGTAGGAAGGTTTGGGACATATTTAGGCAGGCAGTCATGTAGGTAGGAAGGTTTGGGACATATTTAGGCAGGCAGGAAGGTAGGTAGGAAGGTTTGGGACATATTTAGGCAGGCAGTCATGTAGGTAGGAAGGTTTGGGACATATTTATCCATTGAGAGCTCATAAATAAGTAAAATCATTTTAAAATCAATCCTAAAAACAACCGGAAGCCAATGCAGTGAAGCTAAAACTGGAGTAATATTTTCTCTCATCTTAGTTTTAGTTAAAACTCTGGCTGCTGCATTTTGGACAAGTTGTAATCTGTCAGTTGTTTTCTTAGGCAGTCCAGAACAAAGTGCATTGCAGTAATCGAGCTGAGAAAAAACAGGTGTGGATTAATAAGACGATAAGCAATAAGAACAATATGCGAAGATAAGCCATAGAAGCATTGAAGACTGAACTTGAGAAAAAGAAGACCATGTAATTGTGACGGGGTCGGTTTTAATCATGGGGTGATTCAGGGTTCTTGAAGACTCATAGGCTGAGTTGTTGGTACCCGGATTTGAACCAATTACTTTGTGGTCCAAAGGCAAGAGCTCTACTGACTGAGCAACATATGGACACAATCAGATGTTTCATTGTAAACAGCAAAATCCTTCAGTGTTTTTGGTAACCAGTATGTGTGTGTCCTAGTTTTGGGCATGTCATTATCCATTTCTACAGTGTGTTCGCTGTTCATGTGTTCACGTACAAACTTCTCTTAAACTGGGATTTCAGATAATGTTCCATAGATTGTGTGTAGAACGTTTCACGCAAGTTGCACAAAAATCAGGGCATGCAGTGATGCGCTCTTTCACCTGAGAGGGGGGGGGGGGGGTCTGTCTGCAACGATTAGAAAACAAAGCATCTCCAAGTCAAATATTCTGATGAGGAAGAAGTTGATGTTGAACCGTCATGCAAGTTCTGTTGGACTACAAGTTGCACACATTTAACCCATTTAGGCCTGACGTCGAAATTTAAAAGTATTTTTAAAATGTATTTTTTTCTGAAAAACCTCATGTTTCTATATAGTCTACTGGAAGCCCCCATAGGTCTAGATATTAGTGATGATAACATATTCTAGATATTTCACGTCAAGGACCCCAAAAATGATATGTAATATGCCACCGACCCCCATCTGAAAATATGTTGTTCCAGGGACCCTCCCCCAGAAGCAAAGATTTGAGAGAAACGTTCGCTCTGAAAGAATATATATTCAAATATTTGCACCACATTTTCACGATTTTTCAAAAATAGCAGACCTACAAGCTCGTAGTGCGCCACTCGGTGGCGCGCTATGAGCTTGTAGATCCACTATTTTTCAATATCTAAATTATAACAATGTTTAAAACACCAAAATGGGTTAACTAGACTTTATTCTCCTGTTGAACATTTATATTTTTTGCAACAACTTTCTATTGCATACACTAGGGCTAGGCCTATCGAATACATTTCAATAATTAATTTCTGAGCCTAAGAAAGTATTTTTTTGTAAAATCATCAGGTGTATTCATGAATGTATGTATAGATAGGCAATATTTTAGGCCAATAAAATCCATACATCTCATTAACTATGATCGCACACCGAATAATTGTACCGTGAACTATCGCCAGAGGGCGCTAGCGTTCTATGAGTTACTTTCAAGGATGCGTTTAGGCTAAGGACCCCCATTTAATGGCATTTCTATCTCTGAGACCCCAATTTATATTGTAAAATCAAAGTTAATTTAACTCAGTGTACAAATGGAACCAATTTGCTTCCATGTGTACACTCTCAGAGCGGTCCATTTGGTTCCTGACTATCATTTAGCTGGGGGACCCCCTGGAACTCCCTCAAGGACCCCTGGGGGTCCCCGGACCCCACTTTGGGAACCACTTTCATAGACGACGTAGCCTCTTTCAGTGCTGCTAAATAAGTATGATATAATGTGAATATGAAGCATCTATTTGACCACCGTTTCTCTCCATCTGCTAGACTTCCTGCCCGTGTGTGAAGAGGAGGATTCCATTGGACAGCAGAAGAGGAGGAGGAGGAGCCCCAGTCTGGTCCAGGAGGAACCAGAGCCTCCATACGTTAAAGAAGAACAGGAGGAGCTACTTAGAAGACCAGAGGAGCGGTCGACGTTACCGGCAGTGAAAAGTGAAGACCGCGCCGGTGCAAACAGAGAGCCACAGCCTGCCGTAGCCAGCACCTCGACCGACCACGCCAAAGCACAAGCTGACGGCGTAGGGGACTGTGGTGGGACAACGTCGCAGCCAAACAGTGATGTCCAGCTCCTCTCGTCGCGCTGTTCCGAATCTGGCACCGAAGACAGCGACGAGTGGGAGGAGACCATCAGGGAAGACCAGTCCGAGGCTTTGAACGCCGCGCTGATGTCGCCACAGACGCGCTACGCGGAAGAACAAGGACTGTCGTTCAGCAGCGTGCTGTTCCAGGACCCGGAACACTCGTCGTCGCCACCAACGACGCCGTCCATGTGTCAGGCGGGGGGAAGACACTTTAGTTGTACGGTCTGTGGCAAAATGTTCAAACAGAAGGGACACCTGAAGAGGCACGTTATGATACACACCGGGGAGAAGCCCTTTAACTGCATCGTTTGTGGCAAAAGCTTCAATCAGAATGGAAGTCTGAAGATGCACATGAGAATACACACGGGGGAGAAACCCTATGAGTGTTCGGTTTGTGGCAAGATCTTCATTCGAAATGAATATCTGAAGATACACATGAGAATACACATGGATAGAAACCCTTTAGTTCAGGGCTACTCGACTTTAAATGGCTCAGGGGCCACTCAGCAAGATGCCGAAAGTCCAAGGGCCGCAACTTCCGCAAGCCCAAATAATGTTGGTCCCGTATTGGATTTTTGTCAGTGATTTTTATGAGTGGGTCTAAAAAATGAGGAAACGCACATAAAACGGCCTACGTTTCCATCTATAAGGCCAAACCTCATCAAACAAACATATTCATGACGTGGAATGATTAATGATGACAAAAAATAAATATTGACAAAATGTGACGAGAACATGAACAGATTACTGTTGCCAATAAATCAAATATCAAATATAGTTTGACCCAAAAAAGAGAGAACAGAACAGAACAGAAAATAACATCATTCATTCACGTCATTACATTCACCCTCATGCGCTTTGCCAGCAAAATGGTGTTTTTAGATGTAACGAAAGGGGAGCTATACAAATGACTCGATTCCACACGTTTTGAAGCCACACGTATTCAAGCTCCGCTTTATTGGAATACCAAACGGTCCCTGATGTTCAAACACATTTGTGCGGTTGTAATTTTGGCCTTTTTTCTACCCCTTTTAATAGTTTTACTCATTATGTGGACTGTTGTTCCTGTCACTGTTAACCCATTTTGACCTGAGATCAGATTCTAAAAATGTCTGTTTGAAAATGACAGTTTTCTGAAAAAGCTATGTTTCTATGCCAGTCGTTCTTCGGTTTTTCAAAAATAGCAGACCTACAAGCTCGTAGCGCGCCACTCGGTGGCGCGCTACGAGCTTGTAGATCTGCTATTTTTCAATAGCTAAAGCATAACATAATGCTAACACCAAAAGGGGTTCCCGCCCAGAATGGGTTAACCACTATAACAGTGTAATTGTTTTGTTGTTTCTACTCTACCTCATTGGTGGGCTGTGGACAGTTACAGAAACCTTCCCACCTCATTGGTGGGCTGTGGACAGTTACAGAAACCTTCCCACCTCATTGGTGGGCTGTGGACAGTTACAGAAACCTTCCCACCTCATTGGTGGGCTGTGGACAGTTACAGAAACCTTCCCACCAATGGGACAGTTACAGAAACCTTCCCACCAATGACATCTTTGGTTGATAGACAGATGGATAGACCAGGGACATGCACACATATAGACATCATTCTTCCGTCTGTAAAACAACTGCCCTCTCCAGACCACGAACGCAGCATTTACTACATGGTGAAATGAAAGAAATGCCTCTCCTCTCATTTCCATGCCACATACAGGAAGGCAGCGATCAGGAGAATTGCTTTTTTTCCCTCCCTGAAGTCTCCTGAACTCGAAGGCAGCATTTTGCGTAACTTATTTTGTTTCGAAATCCATGCCGCATCCCCAGTGGATGAAGAAGAATGCTGGCGGGTAGCGCCACCGGAAATAGCCGATCTACAAGCTCTCACAGCGTTGTGAGCTTGTATCTACAAGCTCTCACAGCGTTGTGAGCTTGTAGATCTGCTGTTTTCGCATTACGGGATTTCAGCTCCTGCCTCTCGTGACACTCTGCACGTGACCGGTCTAGACCCCCGAAGTGAAGTTCAGATCTCCCTTATCCCCTTATCCCCTTATCCCCTTATCCCTTATCCCCTTATCCCCTTATCCCCTATCCCCTTATCCCTTATCCCCTTATCCCCTTATCCCCTCCAAATTAAAAAAAAAACTTCTAAATCCTCCAGTTTTCTGAAATAAATATTTTCACGATTTCAAAACAAAAATCAGACCTACAAGCTCGTAGCGCGCCACTCGGTGGCGCGCTATGAGCTTGTAGATCTGCTGTTTTTCAATAGCTAAATTATAACATAATGTTTAAAACACCAAAAGGGGTTCCCGCCCAAAATGGGTTATGTAGCTCATACAGGCAAACAGTGACAAACAGCGGAAGAACAGCTAAAAACCAGAAATAACCAAAAATGGAACAACATATTTTCAGATGCGGGTCGGCGGCCAAATACAGATAATTACGGGGGTCCTTGACATGAAATAGTTTTGAGAACCACTGATATAGAAACAGGATTTAGAAGTCTTTTTTTTTTATGTCGACGTCGGGCCTAAATGCGTTAATGAATAAAACAAAAGAAAAACTAAACTTTCTATTGTAGATTTTTGGCAATTTTGGCTGATTGTTCACAAATGGAGCTGAGCTGGAGTCATGTTGTTCACACATGGAGCTGAGCTGGAGTCACGCAATGAACAGATGTCCTAACCTAGTGCGTTTCCAAGGCTCATTCATAGCTTAAATACCAAACTATACAAACTCGTAGGTCTTCCGTTCGTTTTGTCCACTATTTTGGAAAGAAATGTGAGTATGGGTTAATGGAACAAATCCATTGAGTAGGCTACGGTATGCTGTTACGGTATGCTGTTACGGTATGCTGTTACGGTATGCTGTTACGGTATGCTGTTACGGTATGCTGTTACGGTATGCTGTTACGGTATGTTGTTACGGTATGTTGTTACGGTATGCTGTTACGGTATGCTGTTACGGTATGTTGTTACGGTATGCTGTTACGGTATGCTGTTACGGTATGCTGTTACGGTATGCTGTTACGGTATGCTGTTACGGTATGTTGTTACGGTATGCTGTTACGGTATGCTGTTACGGTATCCTGTTACGGTATCCTGTTACGGTATGCTGTTACGGTATGCTGTTACGGTATGTTGTTACGGTATGCTGTTACGGTATGCTGTTACGGTATGCTGTTACGGTATGCTGTTACGGTATGCTGTTACGGTATGTTGTTACGGTATGCTGTTACGGTATGCTGTTACGGTATGCTGTTACGGTATGCTGTTACGGTATGCTGTTACGGTATGCTGTTACGGTATGCTGTTACGGTATGCTGTTACGGTATGTTGTTACGGTATGCTGTTACGGTATGCTGTTACGGTATGCTGTTACGGTATGCTGCTACGGTATGCTGTTACGGTATGTTGTTACGGTATGTTGTTACGGTATGTTGTTACGGTATGCTGCTACGGTATGCTGTTACGGTATGCTGTTACGGTATGTTGTTACGGTATGTTGTTACGGTATGTTGTTACGGTATGCTGTTACGGTATGCTGTTACGGTATGCTGTTACGGTATGCTGCTACGTTATGCTGTTACGGTATGCTGTTACGGTATGTTGTTACGGTTTGTTTTTACGGTATGTTGTTACGGTATGTTGTTACGGTATGCTGTTACGGTATGCTGTTACGGTATGTTGTTACGGTATGCTGTTACGGTATGCTGTTACGGTATGTTGTTACGGTATGTTGTTACGGTATGCTGTTACGGTATGCTGTTACGGTATGCTGTTACGGTATGTTTTTACGGTATGCTGTTACGGTATGTTGTTACGGTATGCTGTTACGGTATGCTGTTACGGTATGCTGTTACGGTATGTTGTTACGGTATGCTGTTACGGTATGCTGTTACGGTATGCTTTACGGTATGCTGTTACGGTATGCTTTACGGTATGCTGTTACGGTATGCTGTTACGGTATGCTTTACGGTATGCTGTTACGGTATGCTGTTACGGTATGCTTTACGGTTTGCTGTTACGGTATGCTGTTACGGTATGTTATGGTATGCTGTTACGGTATGCTTTACGGTATGCTGTTACGTTATGTTATGGTATGCTGTTACGGTATGCTGTTACGGTATGCTGTTACGGTATGTTACGGTATGCTGTTACGGTATGCTTTACGGTATGCTTTACGGTATGCTTTACGGTATGTTATGGTATGCTGTTACGGTATGCTTTACGGTATGCTGTTACGGTATGTTATGGTATGCTGTTACGGTATGCTTTACTGTATGCTGTTACGGTATGCTTTACGGTATGCTGTTACGGTATGCTGTTACGGTATGCTGTTACGGTATGCTTTACGGTATGCTGTACGGTATGCTTTACGGCTGTGGCTCAGGAGGTAGAGCAGGTCGTCCAATGATCCATGGGTCGGCGGTTCGAATCCCGGCTCCTCCTGTCTACATGTCGAAGTGTCCTTGGGCAAGACACTGAACCCCAAATTGCTCCCGATGTGCTGGTTGGTACCTTTCATGGCTTCCGCTGCAATCGGTGTATGAATGTGTGTATGAATGGGTGAATGTAATGCACAATCTATGTAAAGCGCCTTGGATAAAGGCGCTATATAAATGCACCATTTACCATTTTACGGTATGCTGTTACGGTATGTTACGGTATGCTTTACGGTATGCTTTACGGTATGCTTTACGGTATGCTGTTATGGTATGCTTTACGGTATGCTTTACGGTATGCTGTTACGGTATGCTGTTACGGTATGCTTTACGGTATGCTGTTATGGTATGTTTTACGGTATGCTGTTACGGTATGTTACGGTATGCTTTACGGTATGCTGTTATGGTATGCTTTACGGTATGCTTTACGGTATGCTGTTATGGTATGTTTTACGGTATGCTGTTATGGTATGCTTTACGGTATGCTTTACGGTATGCTTTACGGTATGCTTTACGGTATGCTGTTATGGTATGCTTTACGGTATGCTTTACGGTATGCTTTTGTGTTCTGTTGCTTTTACCTACAACAATATGAATAAACATGCTGTGCAGACTAAGCATTTTAAGTGAACTTACTGATGTATATTTTCTAGAGTCGATAACAAGGTTTATTGACTTCTATTCTGATTTGATACTGTATCAGGGCTCCAGCGTGCGACTTAATAGGTCGCATATGATACTTCATTTCTTAAATGTTGTTTTTTTTTGTGGCTTTCGCCTTTATTTTATTTATTTATTTTTATGGAGGGACAGTAGGCTGACGGGAAATGGGGAGAGAAATGGGGTGGGGGGTGACATGCAGTAAAGGCCGTCGGGATCGGGAGTCGAACCCACGGTACACTGCCAGACTGGATTACCAGCCACGGTGCCTGGACCGCTGAGCCACGGCCCAGGCCGATACTTAATTTCTTAACGTGCGAGTTAAAATTCTACGAGGATGAGTGGAGGAAAAAAAAAACGTCCCGCGGTGCTCGCCCGTTCCATTGTTAAAAACATTGGTCGTTCGCCTGACGCCCGGTGTTGTCCCTGAACGCGTTCAAAGAACGATATCGTTCACGAATACCCACCAACGGCAATGAGCCCTTATCCGACACAAATTAACTCATCTTTCTCAGCTGTACAATTTCACTGCAGCGCGCATGTAACTGCATGCAGTCATCTACACAGACTGGGGAGGGTAAATCCGGCCCTGAAGACATCTCCCTCCACAGTGAGTGAAGCGCACTGAGGCCTGATTCATTCTTCGTCGTTCAACGTGTTTCCGTGCTGAAAATAGCTGATCTACAAGCTCACAAAGCGTTGCGTCCGCGACGCGCTGTGAGCTTGCAGATCTGCTATTTTCAGCACGCGGAGATATGCAGGCTCTGAGAACTGAGAACATTCAGAAAGTTTTGCGTTCACAATAAAAGCACGCAGCTTTGTTTTTTTTCCAAAATGTAAAAATATTATAAGGAATTAATTTGGATAATGGTATGGAGATATTGTGAAAGTTTATTAACTTTATTAATCCCAAAATTTGTATTAAGGTTTGGACTGCATTTAATTTTCAACACAAAACCTTAAAAACTGACTTTCTGTGTGGAATATATTGACTTTGAAGGTTGAAATCATTTACAGTGTTATGAAGTATAACCACGCGTCTAATTTGCAGTATTCACCTCGTCCAAACGAGGGAGACAAAGAACACATAATGAAATCAGTTTGAGCCAAGCACAGCTCTGATGACAACCAAAGCTATCTTTGACTTCATAAGTGCTTGGTTGATTGATTGAAATATGTATTAACAGTTTGCAGAATTACAGTACATTTCAAGCACCAACTCAATACAAAGCCTGTTAACTGTGAGTGGACGACCCAATTAAGCATTACACTTGTTTACAAGAGGGTCCACCATGTTCAATTCATCAAAACATTTAGAGACGTACAAATAGACACTTCCATATAGACAAAGAACAGAACAGGAATTCATCATAATGGAGGTAAAAAGGGAAAATAAACATATACAGTGAGCTGAGTGAGGGAAAAGGGGGGGGGGGGGCGGGGCAGTTTCGAATTGCAGCCATCCGTAGGTGCCCTTTGAGAGCGGTTTTGAAGGAGTCAAGGGATTCGCATGTCTTAATGACTGTTGGTAGGGCGTTCCACATTTTGCTGAATAAACAACTGTGCCGATTGAAAATAGATTTTAATCATTGTTTTGTTTTTTAAATAGTCTGTTGATTTCATACTAAATGTTTTCATATGGGTGGTGTAAAATGTACACGATGCTCGCACACTGTGGGCTCCGATGCTGTGACAAGTGCCTTTATTTGCACAATAAGATGACTGACGTTTCAGAGTTACACAGTGCTCTTCCCCAGTCCCCCCCCCCCCCCCCCCCCAATCAGAAGCACTAAAGGTTTTCAAAGAGATATACCTGCCAGACGAGAAGGATACTTAAGGCTGAAAGGCATGCATTTGCATTCCAATAATGGGTGATTGAGGGTCGCACCCTATACGCACAACGGCCTCTATACGCCCCTATACGCACAACGGCCTCTATACGCCCCTATACGCACAACGGCCTCTATACGCCCCTATACGCACAACGGCCTCTATACGCCCCTATACGCACAACGGCCTCTATACGCCCCTATACGCACAACGGCCTCTATACGCCCCTATACGCACAACGGCCTCTATACGCCCCTATACGCACAACGGCCACTATACGCCCCTATACGCACAACGGCCTCTATACGCCCCTATACGCACAACGGCCTCTATACGCCCCTATACGCACAACGGCCTCTATACGCCCCTATACGCACAACGGCCTCTATACGCCCCTATACGCACAACGGCCACTATACGCCCCTATACGCACAACGGCCACTATACGCCCCTATACGCACAACGGCCTCTATACGCCCCTATACGCACAACGGCCTCTATACGCCCCTATACGCACAACGGCCACTATACGCCCCTATACGCACAACGGCCTCTATACGCCCCTATACGCACAACGGCCTCTATACGCCCCTATACGCACAACGGCCTCTATACGCCCCTATACGCACAACGGCCTCTATACGCCCCTATACGCACAACGGCCACTATACGCCCCTATACGCACAACGGCCTCTATACGCCCCTATACGCACAACGGCCTCTATACGCCCCTATACGCACAACGGCCTCTATACGCCCCTATACGCACAACGGCCACTATACGCCCCTATACGCACAACGGCCTCTATACGCCCCTATACGCACAACGGCCTCTATACGCCCCTATACGCACAACGGCTGTAAAATAGCTCGAACCAGTGCTGGTTATTTAGTTAGGACCCACGACAGTGGTGTTCGATACGAACTTAACCGGGATGTGGAAACCTCCAATGAAAAGCTCTATAATTTGCTTGGCCAGATATTCCGTCCTATCCAACTGACTCAGGCCAAAGATATTAGAAGATATTCTGCCCCCTTAAGTCTCTGACTGTAATCCTTTTATACTTTTTAGTTATATGTGTGTCATAATGACAATGCTATCCAATCGCATATGACGATGACACACGTGTACATCCCTATATGGGGTTCCCACATGAATCCGATGTCAGCATTGGATATTTCCATTATCTCCACATATGGGCCATAAATCATCATCATATGTGGAGATCCAAATGACAGCCTTTTATCCCCATATATGGAGATCCATTTGAGAGCCTTCGCAACAGCCACCCCCAGATTTCCCATGGAAATATGTAAAATATCAAGAAGGCTTGAACAGTTCGCCCATTGCAAGCGTACCTGGCCCTTGGGCCACCCCATCGAAAGCGTACCTGGCCCTTGGGCCACCCCATCGAAGGCGTACCTGGCTCTTCGAGCCACCGCATCAAGAGCGTACCTGGCCCTTGGGCCACCCCATCGAAGGCGTACCTGACTCTTCGAGTTCTAGTTATAATTTATATGTATAGTGTCATTATATAGATATGTTCTAGTCACGTTCTTAGCTTACGCATGCTTCGCGATAAATGCATTTTACATATGTGATGTATTCCCATGCTTTTTGTTCTTGCTTAATGTAAGTCGCTCTGGATTAAGAGTGTCTGCTAAATGCCTAAATTGTAAATTGTAGAACAGAATCCAATTGTTTTGAATAATAATATTAAGAAGAATAGTCACTAATCAGCCAGTAATCTCTCTCGACCTATTAAATGAAATGTGTTCAAGCCAACAGCCAACAAAACAAAAAAGTTGTATGTAATATGTGCTATTTTGTTTTTACAAAGTAATAATGTTTCGGTAGAGTAAAACCTCACACTACTCGTTACTGGGAAAAGTAATAATATTACTAGTAACTAGTTACTGCCCAACACTTCCAACGTATTGATATCAGTGATTTTGTCGACTAAAACTAAGACGAAAAATGTTCGTCGACTACATTTTTCCACTGACGAAAACTAAATGGAAACTAAATGAACTCTAAGCCATGATGACTAAAACTAAGACTAAATATACTGACAATTCCGTCAAGAAATAAAAACTAGACTAAAATGTTAGGAAGGGACTCTAGTGGACAAGAGATCCACTAGGAAGGGACTCTAGTGGACAAGAGATCCACTAGGAAGGGACTAGTGGACAAGAGATCCACTAGGAAGGGACTCTAGTGGACAAGAGATCCACTAGGAAGGGACTCTAGTGGACAAGAGATCCAGAATAAATGTTAGGAAGGGACTCTAGTGGACAAGAGATCCAGAATAAATGTTAGGAAGGGACTCTAGTGGACAAGAGATCCAGTATAAATGTTAGGAAGGGACTCTAGTGGACAAGAGATCCAGTATAAATGTTAGGAAGGGACTAGTGGACAAGAGATCCAGTATAAATGTTAGGAAGGGACTAGTGGACAAGAGATCCAGAATAAATGTTAGGAAGGGACTAGTGGACAAGAGATCCAGAATAAATGTTAGGAAGGGACTCTAGTGGACAAGAGATCCAGAATAAATGTTAGGAAGGGACTCTAGTGGACAAGAGATCCAGTATAAATGTTAGGAAGGGACTAGTGGACAAGAGATCCAGAATAAATGTTAGGAAGGGACTAGTGGACAAGAGATCCAGAATAAATGTTAGGAAGGGACTCTAGTGGACAAGAGATCCAGAATAAATGTTAGGAAGGGACTCTAGTGGACAAGAGATCCAGTATAAATGTTAGGAAGGGACTCTAGTGGACAAGAGATCCAGTATAAATGTTAGGAAGGGACTCTAGTGGACAAGAGATCCAGAATAAGTCATTTTACACTTGGTTGCATGCTGAAAATACAAAACAATTGAGAGCGCTGCAGTGAAGAATGCTGGGTTGTGATTGGTGGACTGGACATGAAGGAAAGTGCTACTGTAGGTTGTGATTGGTGGACCGATGGTTCTATTGTGCTCCTCTTTGGCCAATCATTCCAAGCCGTTCATTGTCCTACCTCAGGCTCACTAGCATAAGAAGGAGTTTGTAGTTGACATTTCTCCACAAAACTCCTCCAGGATACCGATCGTTTCAACCAGAGCAGCTGACTGACTGTGGAGTCCAGATTTCAACCACAGCTGACTGACTGTGGAGTCCAGATTTCAACCACAGCTGACTGACTGTGGAGTCCAGATTTCAACCACAGCTGACTGACTGTGGAGTCCAGATTTCAACCACAGCTGACTGACTGTGGAGTCCAGATTTCAACCAGAACTGACTGACTGTGGAGTCCAGATTTCAACCAGAGCTGACTGACTGTGGAGTCCAGATTTCAACCAGAACTGACTGACTGTGGAGTCCAGATTTCAGGCAAAGATGAACTCTCTCCACCCTCCCACTAATACCGGGGACAATTCCGCTGAACGGGAGGAATCCAAAGACCACCAATACCTCAGTAAGTTACTGATTGTCTCTCATCTCTCTTTAGTCCGGTTCTCTCATATTGTGTGTATTCAAGATTATTTAATATGGCTTCTATTTGGAATCCTACACTTTTTTTCTCGCCTTTTTTATATAAAATAGTACATTTTTTGTGAACTGTAAATGTCTCACATTTTGTTTATGCTTTTCTAGTATTACTTCCATTACCATGATGTCATAATTAAGCATTCTCATGGATTATTATGTCACGGTTAGCTCACTAGTTGTGTAGATAAATAAAACATGTTGAATTATACTGGCGACAAACTATTATGATGGAATGATAGTGGAGTAGAAATACAAGTACTGGAAATTGGAAATACTCAAAGTAACTCAAAATTGTACATGAGCACAGAACTTAAGTAAATGTAGGCTACTTTAATACACCACTGTTGTTTTGGGCAGCTATAGTTTAGTTAGTCTCTTGAATAGTTTTAATTTAGTTTAGACTAAACATCATACGATTTTAGTCGACTAAATCTACAGTTGATTTAGTCGAACAAATTATTTTGTATTTTGGCGGGCCTTGATGCCGTCGTAATGACAGTTTGTTTCACTTGCTGAAAATAGCTGATCTACAAGCCCACAACGTGCCGCGCTGCGACGCGTTGTGAGCTTGTAGATCTGCTATTTTCAGCATGCAACTAATTGTAAGATTACTTATATACTGGATCTCTTGTCCACTAGTCCCTTCCTAACATTTCCATCTAGTTTTTATTTTGTTGACGAAATTGTCAGTATATTTAGTCTTAGTTTTAGTCGTAGCTTAGTTTTCATTTAGTTTCCATGTAGTTTTGAACAAAGTTCAGTGAAAAAAAGGTAGTCAACGGACATTTTTCGTCTTAGTTTTAGTCGAGGAAAACAACACTGCACCACTGCATGGTTAGTGCACTATAGTTGTGTTGATAAAACATGTTGAAATATATACTGGCCATTATGACAAACTATTATGATGGAATGATTCACTAATTGTCAAATAAAGTAAAGTATTGAATATTGAGTTATATGGTGATAATTTAGTCATTGTTAAACATTTTCAAAGCCTAAATAAGTCTTTCTACCTCTCAACTATATTCCCTTCATCTTTGTTTTCAATCCAGGGTTCGATCGTCAGTCCGGCCTCTACGTCTGGTCAGCTGTGAATGAACGCAGAAGCTTGGTCAAACCGCCAAAGAGCCACTGCTGTGACCAGTGTGGAAAAAACTTCCGTCAGAAGGCCCTGCTTAAAAAACACCAGGTAATCCACAGCGGAGTGAAACCCTACGATTGTGACCAGTGTGGAAAAAAATTCAATAAGACGTCCCATCTTAAAAGACACCAGAAAGTTCACACCGGAGAGAAACCCTACAGTTGCGACCAGTGTGGAAAAAAATTCAGTCAGAATTCCCAGCTTAAAACACACCAGGTGATCCACACGGGAGAAAAACCCTTCCGTTGTGAACAATGTGGGACAGGTTTTGCTCAAAGTTCTTCTCTCAAGATCCATCAACGCATCCACACCGGGGAGAAGCCATACCACTGCGAACTGTGTGGCCAAAGTTTCAGGACCAACGACCACCTGAACGTCCACCAGAGATTTCACAGAGGACACAGACCTTTTAGTTGTGACCGGTGTGGGAAAAGCTTCACCACGGTGTCCATCTTAAAAGCACACCAGATGACTCACACGGGAGAGAAACCCCACGCATGTGACCAGTGTGGGAAGTCCTTCAGTCAGCCTAGCAGTTTACAAGCTCACATCCTGGTGCACACAGGCTTTAGACCGTTCCACTGTGAGTTGTGTGGAAAGGCGTTTACTACGAAACACGGCCTACAGCGCCACGAGCCCTGCACACATGATGTGCGATAGAGAAACCCTATCAATGTGAACAGTGTGACACGGAGACCACAGACCTGTACAACACACTAACCCTAACCACATGTAGCAGACAGGCGCCATTATCCTTTACAATTACATGCATATAATTGTAAAGAATCTTAATTGTATTATCATGCATTTATTTTTAGTATTTTGTTTTACAAATTGTATGAATCAAAATCTGAGGAAGAGCCTGGGTGTTAACTCCTTGAGGGCCCGGGACGGAGGTCTCCGCCCTATTAATTAATTGTGCCCGATGCCAAACACGGAGATTGCTAGCCCCTCCTATGTACTGCTTAGTGTGTGTGTGTGTGTGTGTGTGTGTGTGTGTGTGTGTGTGTGTGTGTGTGTGTGTGTGTGTGTGTGTGTGTGTGTGTGTGTGTGTGTGTGTGTGTGTGTGTGTGTGTGTGTGTGTGTGTACCACATGATGATGATTTGATTTGATTATTATGATGTATGATGATACAGCGCCCCTCACTTCACACACGTCTCTCTTGTGTCCGGCGCCTCGCTTCTGGGATTGCATTTGTGTGGGATGTGTGTGCTAATTCTGCTTTGTAAACTTTCTGCTTTCTGCTTTGTAAACTTTCTGCTTTGTAAACTTTTGCCATGAAAACTGAAACATGTCAGACAGGTTATTAAAACAACGTTTATAATTTTCATAAATTTGTGGGTGTTTTGATTTGCCTTATCTTGTGTCAATGTGTGTCTCACTTGAGACTGCAAGTATAAGACAAAAGTGAGAGACTCCAAGTGATCATACAAATGCACATACTAATAATGCTATCTGTGCGATCATCCCTCTCATCTCCAACACTATAACTAAAGGCATTTTGCATGTTATCGTCATTGAGCATCTGGTTGACGTGGATACAGTGGGGGTAGGGTTGTACACACAACTCAAATAACAATGGCTTGTTATTCAAGCAGAGTCGTTGAGATTAAATAGACCAATTAATCAAGTACCCATAGATTAAGACGCCCAATTTTCACACGTTGTCTCCAGAGTCCTGTCTGTGTTTGTATTGTCTATATTGTGTCTTGTGTAGAATCCCCCCCCCCCGCCCCAATCAGAAGCACTAAAGGTTTTCAAAGAGATATACCTGCCAGACGAGAAGGATACTTAAGGCTGAAAGGCATGCATTTGCATTCCAATAATGGGTGATTGAGGGTCGCACCCTATACACACAACGGCCTCTATACGCCCCTATACACACAACGGCCTCTATACGCCCCTATACGCACAACGGCCTCTATACGCCCCTATACACACAACGGCCTCTATACGCCCCTATACGCACAACGGCCTCTATACGCCCCTATACGCACAACGGCCTCTATACGCCCCTATACGCACAACGGCCTCTATACGCCCCTATACGCACAACGGCCTCTATACGCCCCTATACGCACAACGGCCACTATACGCCCCTATACGCACAGCGGCCTCTATACGCCCCTATACGCACAACGGCCTCTATACGCCCCTATACGCACAACGGCCACTATACGCCCCTATACGCACAACGGCCTCTATACGCCCCTATACGCACAACGGCCTCTATACGCCCCTATACGCACAACGGCCTCTATACGCCCCTATACGCACAACGGCCTCTATACGCCCCTATACGCACAACGGCCTCTATACGCCCCTATACGCACAACGGCCTCTATACGCCCCTATACGCACAACGGCCTCTATACGCCCCTATACGCACAACGGCCTCTATACGCCCCTATACGCACAACGGCCACTATACGCCCCTATACGCACAACGGCCTCTATACGCCCCTATACGCACAACGGCCTCTATACGCCCCTATACGCACAACGGCCTCTATACGCCCCTATACGCACAACGGCCTCTATACGCCCCTATACGCACAACGGCCTCTATACGCCCCTATACACACAACGGCCACTCCGCTGCCCACTAATACTTCTCAGGTCTGGTGTTTGTCCTTCTCTCTTTTCTCTATATGGATTTTGGCCTGCAGGCAGAAATGGATTTGGCCTGGCTGGCCTCGCCTTATCGTAGATACGCCACTGAGATAAACCCTTCTGTTGTGAACAATGTGGGACATCGGTTTTGCTCAAAAGTGTTTTCTCAAGATGCATTTCGTGCATCCACACACAGGGGAGAAGCCATACCACTGTGAACATCCACACCGGGGAGAAGCCATACCACTGTGAACTATGAGGCCAAAGTTTCAGGACCAACGACCACCTGAACGTCCACCAGAGGACACAGACCTTTTAGTTGTGATCAGTGTGGGAAAAGCTTCACCACTGTGTCCATCTTAAAAGCACACCGGATGACTCACACAGGAGAGAAACCCCACGGATGGGGACGGCAGTTTACAAGCTCACAGCCTCGTGCACACAGGCTTTAGTTTAGACCGTTATTTACTTACTTTTAGTTACAACCAGTGTTGGGCAATATTACTTGGGATAATAATATGTTACTTATTACTTATTACTCATTAGAAAAAGTAATATTATATTACTTATGACTTGGAATCAAGACTAATATCATATGTAATATTACATATTACATATTACTTTTGCGCCCCCCCACCCACAAAAAAGGCATGTACAACAAGACAATCTGTTTAGTCAGCTTCTTTTAGAAGCCCTTAGACAGCACTTCTTAGACTTATATAGCATTTGAAACAGACTTATAGCATGTCATGTAGACAGCACAATAAGTGCATTGTATGTAGTCATAGCACTTCATAGTATATATGTACAGCATAGTATAGCATATATGTATAGTTTATATGTATAGTGTCATTATATAGATATGTTCTATTTATAATGTATATGTATAGTGTCATTATATAGATATGTTCTAGTCACGTTCTTAGCTTACGAATGCTTCGCGATAAATGCATTTTACATATGTGATGTATTCCCATGCTTTTTGTTCTTGCTTAATGTAAATCGCTCTGGATTAAGAGCGTCTGCTAAATGCCTAAATTGTAAATTGTAAATTGTAGAACAGAATCCAATTGTTTTGAATAATAATATTAAGAAGAATAGTCACTAATCAGCCAGTAATCTCTCTCGACCTATTAAATGAAATGTGTTCAAGCCAACAGCCAACAAAACAAAAAAGTTGTATGTAATATGTGCTATTTTGTTTTTACAAAGTAATAATGTTTCGGTAGAGTAAAACCTCACACTACTCGTTACTGGGAAAAGTAATAATATTACTAGTAACTAGTTACTGCCCAACACTTCCAACGTATTGATATCAGTGATTTTGTCGACTAAAACTAAGACGAAAAATGTTCGTCGACTACATTTTTCCACTGACGAAAACTAAATGGAAACTAAATGAACTCTAAGCCATGATGACTAAAACTAAGACTAAATATACTGACAATTTCGTCAACAAATAAAAACTAGACTAAAATGTTAGGAAGGGACTCTAGTGGACAAGAGATCCAGAATAAATGTTAGGAAGGGACTCTAGTGGACAAGAGATCCAGAATAAATGTTAGGAAGGGACTCTAGTGGACAAGAGATCCAGAATAAATGTTAGGAAGGGACTCTAGTGGACAAGAGATCCAGTATAAATGTTAGGAAGGGACTCTAGTGGACAAGAGATCCAGTATAAATGTTAGGAAGGGACTCTAGTGGACAAGAGATCCAGTATAAATGTTAGGAAGGGACTCTAGTGGACAAGAGATCCAGTATAAATGTTAGGAAGGGACTCTAGTGGACAAGAGATCCAGAATAAATGTTAGGAAGGGACTCTAGTGGACAAGAGATCCAGAATAAATGTTAGGAAGGGACTCTAGTCTAGGACTCTTGCATGCTGGAAATACAAAACAATTGAGAGCGCTGCAGTGAAGAATGCTGGGTTGTGATTGGTGGACTGGACATGAAGGAGAGTGCTACTGTAGGTTGTGATTGGTGGACTGGACATGAAGGAGAGTGCTACTGTAGGTTGTGATTGGTGGACCGATGGTTCTATTGTGCTCCTCTTTGGCCAATCATTCCAAGCCGTTCATTGTCCTACCTCAGGCTCACTAGCATAAGAAGGAGTTTGTAGTTGACATTTCTCCACAAAACTCCTCCAGGATACCGATCGTTTCAACCAGAGCAGCTGACTGACTGTGGAGTCCAGATTTCAACCAGAGCTGACTGACTGTGGAGTCCAGATTTCAACCAGAACTGACTGACTGTGGAGTCCAGATTTCAACCAGAGCTGACTGACTGTGGAATCCAGATTTCAACCAGAGCTGACTGACTGTGGAGTCCAGATTTCAACCAGAGCTGACTGACTGTGGAGTCCAGATTTCAACCAGAACTGACTGACTGTGGAGTCCAGATTTCAACCAGAGCTGACTGACTGTGGAGTCCAGATTTCAACCAGAACTGACTGACTGTGGAGTCCAGATTTCAACCAGAACTGACTGACTGTGGAGTCCAGATTTCAGGCAAAGATGAACTCTCTCCACCTTCCCACTAATACCGGGGACAATTCCGCTGAACGGGAGGAATCCAAAGACCACCAATACCTCAGTAAGTTACTGATTGTCTCTCATCTCTCTTTAGTCCGGTTCTCTCATATTGTGTGTATTCAAGATGATTTAATATGGCTTCTATTTGGAATCCTACACTTTTTTTCTCGCCTTTTTTATATAAAATAGTACATTTTTTGTGAACCGTAAATGTCTCACATTTTGTTTATGCTTTTCTAGTATTACTTCCATTACCATGATGTCATAATTAAGCATTCTCATGGATTATTATGTCACGGTTAGCTCACTAGTTGTGTAGATAAATAAAACATGTTGAATTATACTGGCGACAAACTATTATGATGGAATGATAGTGGAGTAGAAATACTGGAAATTGGAAATACTCAAAGTAACTCAACATTGTACTTAAGCACAGAACTTAAGTAAATGTAGGCTACTTTAATACACCACTGTTGTTTTGGGCAGCTATAGTTTACTTTTAGTTGATTTTAATCTACAGTTGATTTAGTCGAACAAATTATTTTGTATTTTGGCGGGCCTTGATGCCGTCATAATGAGTTTGTTTCACTTGCTGAAAATAGCTGATCTACAAGCCCACAACGTGCCGCGCTGCGACGCGTTGTGAGCTTGTAGATCTGCTATTTTCAGCATGCAACTAATTGTAAGATTACTTATATACTGGATCTCTTGTCCACTAGTCCCTTCCTAACATTTCCGTCTAGTTTGTATTTTGTTGACGAAATTGTCAGTATATTTAGTCTTAGTTTTAGTCATAGCTTAGTTTTCATTTAGTTTCCATGTAGTTTTGAAAAAAGTTCAGTGAAAAAAAGGTAATGGACGGACATTTTTCGTTAGTTTTAGTCGACGAAAACAACACTGCACCACTGCATGGTTAGTGCACTATAGTTGTGTTGATAAAACATGTTGAAATATATACTGGCCATTATGACAAACTATTATGATGGAATGATTCACTAATTGTCAAATAAAGTAAAGTATTGAATATTGAGTTATATGGTGTTAATTTAGTCATTGTTAAACATTTTCAAAGCCTAAATAAGTCTTTCTACCTCTCAACTATATTCCCTTCATCTTTGTTTTCAATCCAGGGTTCGATCGTCAGTCCGGCCTCTACGTCTGGTCAGCTGTGAATGAACGCAGAAGCTTGGTTAAACCGCCAAAGAGCCACTGCTGTGACCAGTGTGGAAAAAACTTCCGTCAGAAGGCCCTGCTTAAAAAACACCAGGTAATCCACAGCGGAGTGAAACCCTACGATTGTGACCAGTGTGGAAAAAAATTCAATAAGACGTCCCATCTTAAAAGACACCAGAAAGTTCACACCGGAGAGAAACCCTACAGTTGCGACCAGTGTGGAAAAAAATTCAGTCAGAATTCCCAGCTTAAAACACACCAGGTGATCCACACGGGAGAAAAACCCTTCCGTTGTGAACAATGTGGGACAGGTTTTGCTCAAAGTTCTTCTCTCAAGATCCATCAACGCATCCACACCGGGGAGAAGCCATACCACTGCGAACTGTGTGGCCAAAGTTTCAGGACCAACGACCACCTGAACGTCCACCAGAGATTTCACAGAGGACACAGACCTTTTAGTTGTGACCGGTGTGGGAAAAGCTTCACCACGGTGTCCATCTTAAAAGCACACCGGATGACTCACATGGGAGAGAAACCCCACGCATGTGACCAGTGTGGGAAGTCCTTCAGTCAGCCTAGCAGTTTACAAGCTCACATCCTGGTGCACACAGGCTTTAGACCGTTCCACTGTGAGTTGTGTGGAAAGGCGTTTACTACGAAACACGGCCTACAGCGCCACGAGCCCTGCACACATGATGTGCGATAGAGAAACCCTATCAATGTGAACAGTGTGACACGGAGACCACAGACCTGTACAACACACTAACCCTAACCACATGTAGCAGACAGGCGCCATTATCCTTTACAATTACATGCATATAATTGTAAAGAATCTTAATTGTATTATCATGCATTTATTTTTAGTATTTTGTTTTACAAATTGTATGAATCAAAATCTGAGGAAGAGCCTGGGTGTTAACTCCTTGAGGGCCCGGGACGGAGGTCTCCGCCCTATTAATTAATTGTGCCCGATGCCCAACACGGAGATTGCTAGCCCCTCCTATGTACTGCTTAGTGTGTGTGTGTGTGTGTGTGTGTGTGTGTGTGTGTGTGTGTGTGTGTGTGTGTGTGTGTGTGTGTGTGTGTGTGTGTGTGTGTGTGTGTGTGTGTGTGTACCACATGATGATGATTTGATTTGATTATTATGATGTATGATGATACAGCGCCCCTCACTTCACACACGTCTCTCTTGTGTCCGGCGCCTCGCTTCTGGGATTGCATTTGTGTGGGATGTGTGTGCTAATTCTGCTTTGTAAACTTTCTGCTTTCTGCTTTGTAAACTTTCTGCTTTGTAAACTTTTGCCATGAAAACTGAAACATGTCAGACAGGTTATTAAAACAACGTTTATAATTTTCATACATTTGTGGGTGTTTTGATTTGCCTTATCTTGTGTCAATGTGTCTCACTTGAGACTGCAAGTATAAGACAAAAGTGAGAGACTCCAAGTGATCATACAAATGCACATACTAATAATGCTATCTGTGCGATCATCCCTCTCATCTCCAACACTATAACTAAAGGCATTTTGCATGTTATCGTCATTGAGCATCTGGTTGACGTGGATACAGTGGGGGTAGGGTTGTACACACAACTCAAATAACAATGGCTTGTTATTCAAGCAGAGTCGTTGAGATGAAATAGACCAATTAATCAAGTACCCATAGATTAAGACGCCCAATTTTCACACGTTGTCTCCAGAGTCCTGTCTGTGTTTGTATTGTCTATATTGTGTCTTGTGTAGAATCCCCCCCCCCCCGCCCCAATCAGAAGCACTAAAGGTTTTCAAAGAGATATACCTGCCAGACGAGAAGGATACTTAACCCTTAGACAGATTACTACTGGAAAACACGTGGAGTTTTGCATTAGTTCTGTCTGACTTGTACGTGATTTTCCGTAGTTCTCTTTTTTTAATAATACCAATAAATTAATTCGGTCCGCACCTCTGTATAGAGTATTGAGCATAAATATCAACTACATTTCCCAGAAAACCCGTGTCACGTGACACACGTGTACGCTTTGCCATTGGAAGCTGAGCCCACCCCACAGTAAACAGTGGGGGCGGAGGGAGTTTTCATAGTTTTCAGTGTTCAGCCCGTTTGCCGTCTCTCCCGAGCGATTTTCTATCAGAAAAAGTTGAAAGCAGTAATATTTATTTGAGCGAGTTTTGTGGTAGTAGTATTGATCCATACGCGTCCCAGTCGCCTTCTCCAGTCCCCACCAGCCCGGTCGCTGGGACCGGTGGCTGGGCTTAGAACTGGAGCGGGGACCGGCCACTACCACTCATTGTCTCCTCATCGTCGTCCTATGAGCTATACCGGGAAACCATTGAAAGAAGACGATCAACCCGGAATGTTTTGAGGTAATCTTATTGTAGAAAATGCCCTTCTATAGTGATCAGAAATCATGGACAAAAGAAATCTACAAGCTCACAACGCGTCGCGCATAACCACGCGTTGCTTCAGTAAACGATGCATGTTTGTTCTCCGTATTTGTAGACAGTAAATAAAAGGAGCGAACATTACTCTTCAGATCAGATCGCCTATATGGCACGCTACAATATAAAATAATTGTACTGCCATGCGTGCATGGCTGCATGCCTGCTACGATACATTTGTACTGCACCGACCGACACTAACCCCCCCTCCAGCCATTAGCCAGCACCTTTTACTGTCTACAAAGACGGAGAACAAACATGATGATCTAAGCTCAAACAGGTCACATGCGCGACACGTTGTGAGCTTGTAGATTTCTTTTGTCCATGAGTTATATGAGCTTGCATGATAATCGCATTCATTGTATATTGTATACAATCATGATTTTACATTGTTTAGTGTGTCACCGTGTGATGATGATGATGACTATGATGTCAGATAGCCTACGTCCCCCCCCCCTCCCGGCCAATAGCCAGTACCATTTCTGCAGTGTTTGCTAGCAACTAGCCAACAGCCAGTGGAATGTGGCGACGCGATGGTGCTGGATATTATACCCGCGAGCACTCATTGGTGTCATTCTAACGTCGCCTATTATTTTATCGTGATACTAGCAGCCAGCTCTACAAGCTCAAACAGGTCACATGCGCGACGCGTTGTGAGCTTGTAGATTTCTTTTGTCCATGAGTTATATGAGCTTGCATGATAATTGCATTCATTGTATATTGTATACAATCATGATTTTACATTGTTTAGTGTGTCACCGTGTGATGATGATGACGATGATGTCAGATAGCCTACGTCCCACCCCCCCCCGGCCAATAGCCAGTACCATTTCGTTTGCTAGAAACTAGCCAACAGCCAGTGGAATGTGGCGACGCGATGGTGCTGGATATTATACCTGCGAGCACTCATTGGTGTCATTCTAACGTCGCCTATTATTTTATCGTGATACTAGCAGCCAGCTACAAACACCATGTAATAGTAGCGTGCACTGACAACAGCTAAATGTTTATTTTTTATATATTTAGAACTGACATCAGATGAGGAGGATGATGATGATGATGAAGACGAAGAGTCAAGACTGCGATGGAGTTCTCCGATACTGAACCGGATTCATTCATTTCAGGGGGGCAGTTTTTTTTAAAATTATTATTATTATTTAGCCTACACACACCGTCAAGAACAACTGGAATGCAGTGGTTTGGGGACACTGGGGAGTTTGGGGACAACTGTTTTGTATGTAGGCCTATTTATTTTCTGTAATATTTATTATAATTGTATTATGTTAGTAGTCATAAAAAATAAAAGACGCTTTTACAATGAGTTAGACCTGTCATGGCTATTTTGTTCACTATTGTGAGGTTTATTGTATATGACTAAGCGAGTTTCAACTGTGATTTACTCTGTAACGGTAGATGGTAATAACGCAATTTCTTTTTTATAATACAGTATACATTCAAGTCTATATTTTGATACATTTCATGGGCACCAAGTCATATCAAAACAATGTCCTTGGATGTGTTTTCTATCAAAACTGTGTTTCTTCATAATAGGTTTTTGAGATACATGCATGAATAGACAAGGTACTGGTAAGACTATGTAAACATGGTGTATATCAAAATGTGCGTTAGAATGTCTAATTTTACCCCAAAAAAGAATTGAGTTTATATGATGTTCCAATTCAGAGCTCTGGGGACTTTTAGCTGGATAGGTCAGATTGATCATGACTGACCATGCTATTTATAGATGGCAAAATATCTACAGTGGTACATGTGAGAAACTTTTTATTTTATTTTAATTGAACTAGACAACTCACCCTTTAAAATGAGATATTGCATGGCTATGGACGCCCAGCAGAAAAAAAGTTATTTAGAAAATAAAACTTCAACCGGGCATAACTTTTTTTGTTTTCCTAGAAACACTACCCAGTGTAAATGCAGGCTCTTTTAAATGGCTTCCAACACAAAAACTAAACATTTTATCAACTCAGTTCATTTTTTTCCTGGAAGCAGACAAGTCAAGCTTTCTCTGAAGGTCTTTCGTTGTCACACATTCACAACAGAGAATTTTCAATAAATCATTCAAAAACGTGATTATGCCATAGAGAAGTCTACCTACTATATAGAAATCCTTGAAACGCTCAAAGAGTTAAGGCTGAAAGGCATGCATTTGCATTCCAATAATGGGTGATTGAGGGTCGCACCCTATACGCACAACGGCCTCTATACGCCCCTATACGCACAACGGCCTCTATACGCCCCTATACGCACAACGGCCTCTATACGCCCCTATACGCACAACGGCCACTATACGCCCCTATACGCACAGCGGCCTCTATACGCCCCTATACGCACAACGGCCTCTATACGCCCCTATACGCACAACGGCCACTATACGCCCCTATACGCACAACGGCCTCTATACGCCCCTATACGCACAACGGCCTCTATACGCCCCTATACGCACAACGGCCTCTATACGCCCCTATACGCACAACGGCCTCTATACGCCCCTATACGCACAACGGCCACTCCGCTGCCCACTAATACTTCTCAGGTCTGGTGTTTGTCCTTCTCTCTTTTCTCTATATGGATTTTGGCCTGCAGGCAGAAATGGATTTGGCCTGGCTGGCCTCGCCTTATCGTAGATACGCCACTGAGATAAACCCTTCTGTTGTGAACAATGTGGGACATCGGTTTTGCTCAAAAGTGTTTTCTCAAGATGCATTTTGTGCATCCACACACAGGGGAGAAGCCATACCACTGAACATCCACACCGGGGAGAAGCCATACCACTGTGAACTATGAGGCCAAAGTTTCAGGACCAACGACCACCTGAACGTCCACCAGAGGACACAGACCTTTTAGTTGTGATCAGTGTGGGAAAAGCTTCACCACTGTGTCCATCTTAAAAGCACACCGGATGACTCACACAGGAGAGAAACCCCACGGATGGGGACGGCAGTTTACAAGCTCACAGCCTCGTGCACACAGGCTTTAGTTTAGACCGTTATTTACTTACTTTAGTTACAACCAGTGTTGGGCAATATTACTTGGGATAATAATATGTTACTTATTACTTATTACTCATTAGAAAAAGTAATATTATATTACTTATGACTTGGAATCAAGACTAATATCATATGTAATATTACATATTACATATTACATATTACTTTTGCGCCCCCCACCCACAAAAAAGGCATGTACAACAAGACAATCTGTTTAGTCAGCTTCTTTTAGAAGCCCTTAGACAGCACTTCTTAGACTTATAGCATTTGAAACAGACTTATAGCATGTCATGTAGACAGCACAATAAGTGCATTGTATGTAGTCATAGCACTTCATAGTATATATGTACAGCATAGTATAGCATATATGTATAGTTTATATGTATAGTGTCATTATATAGATATGTTCTAGTTATAATTTATATGTATAGTGTCATTATATAGATATGTTCTAGTCACGTTCTTAGCTTACGCATGCTTCGCGATAAATGCATTTTACATATGTGATGTATTCCCATGCTTTTTGTTCTTGCTTAATGTAAGTCGCTCTGGATTAAGAGCGTCTGCTAAATGCCTAAATTGTAAATTGTAGAACAGAATCCAATTGTTTTGAATAATAATATTAAGAAGAATAGTCACTAATCAGCCAGTAATCTCTCTCGACCTATTAAATGAAATGTGTTCAAGCCAACAGCCAACAAAACAAAAAAGTTGTATGTAATATGTGCTATTTTGTTTTTACAAAGTAATAATGTTTCGGTAGAGTAAAACCTCACACTACTCGTTACTGGGAAAAGTAATAATATTACTAGTAACTAGTTACTGCCCAACACTTCCAACGTATTGATATCAGTGATTTTGTCGACTAAAACTAAGACGAAAAATGTTCGTCGACTACATTTTTCCACTGACGAAAAACTAAATGGAAACTAAATGAACTCTAAGACATGATGACTAAAACTAAGACTAAATATACTGACAATTCCGTCAAGAAATAAAAACTAGACTAAAATGTTATGAAGGGACTTTAGTGGACAAGAGATCCACTAGGAAGGGACTCTAGTGGACAAGAGATCCAGAATAAATGTTAGGAAGGGACTCTAGTGGACAAGAGATCCACTAGGAAGGGACTCTAGTGGACAAGAGATCCAGTATAAATGTTAGGAAGGGACTCTAGTGGACAAGAGATCCAGTATAAATGTTAGGAAGGGACTCTAGTGGACAAGAGATCCAGAATAAATGTTAGGAAGGGACTCTAGTGGACAAGAGATCCAGTATAAATGTTAGGAAGGGACTCTAGTGGACAAGAGATCCAGTATAAATGTTAGGAAGGGACTCTAGTGGACAAGAGATCCAGTATAAATGTTAGGAAGGGACTCTAGTGGACAAGAGATCCAGTATAAATGTTAGGAAGGGACTCTAGTGGACAAGAGATCCAGAATAAATGTTAGGAAGGGACTCTAGTGGACAAGAGATCCAGTATAAATGTTAGGAAGGGACTCTAGTGGACAAGAGATCCAGAATAAGTCATTTTACACTTGGTTGCATGCTGAAAATACAAAACAATTGAGAGTGCTGCAGTGAAGAATGCTGGGTTGTGATTGGTGGACTGGACATGAAGGAGAGTGCTACTGTAGGTTGTGATTGGTGGACCGATGGTTCTATTGTGCTCCTCTTTAGCCACTCATTCCAAGCCGTTCATTGTCCTACCTCAGGCTCACTAGCATAAGAAGGAGTTTGTAGTTGACATTTCTCCACAAAACTCCTCCAGGATACCGATCGTTTCAACCAGAGCAGCTGACTGACTGTGGAGTCCAGATTTCAACCAGAGCTGACTGACTGTGGAGTCCAGCTTTCAACCAGAACTGACTGACTGTGGAGTCCAGATTTCAACCAGAGCTGACTGACTGTGGAGTCCAGATTTCAACCAGAGCTGACTGACTGTGGAGTCCAGATTTCAACCAGAGCTGACTGACTGTGGAGTCCAGATTTCAACCACAGCTGACTGACTGTGGAATCCAGGTTTCAACCAGAGCTGACTGACTGTGGAATCCAGGTTTCAACCAGAGCTGACTGACTGTGGAGTCCAGATTTCAACCAGAGCTGACTGACTGTGGAGTCCAGATTTCAACCAGAGCTGACTG
The DNA here is from genome assembly GCF_951216825.1 of Electrona antarctica. Lineage (NCBI taxonomy): Eukaryota > Metazoa > Chordata > Actinopteri > Myctophiformes > Myctophidae > Electrona > Electrona antarctica. The sequence goes on along the minus strand of NW_027638140.1, from coordinate 94,230 downwards.
ACTGTGGAGTCCAGATTTCAACCAGAACTGACTGACTGTGGAGTCCAGCTTTCAACCAGAACTGACTGACTGTGGAGTCCAGGTTTCAACCAGAACTGACTGACTGTGGAGTCCAGATTTCAGGCAAAGATGAACTCTCTCCACCCTCCCACTAATACCGGGGACACTTCCGCTGAACGGGAGGAATCCAAAGACCACCAATACCTCAGTAAGTTACTGATTGTCTCTCATCTCTCTTTAGTCCGGTTCTCTCATATTGTGTGTATTCAAGATGATTTAATATGGCTTCTATTTGGAATCCTACACTTTTTTTTCTCGCCTTTTTTATATAAAATAGTAATTTTTTTGTGAACTGTAAATGTCTCACATTTTGTTTATGCTTTTCTAGTATTACTTCCATTGCCATGATGTCATAATTAAGCATTCTCATGGATTATTATGTCACGGTTAGCTCACTAGTTGTGTAGATAAATAAAACATGTTGAATTATACTGGCGACAAACTATTATGATGGAATGATAGTGGAGTAGAAATACTGGAAATTGGAAATACTCAAAGTAACTCAACATTGTACTTAAGCACAGAACTTAAGTAAATGTAGGCTACTTTAATACACCACTGTTGTTTTGGGCAGCTATAGTTTACTTAGTCTCTTGAATAGTTTTAATTTAGTTTAGACTAAACATCATACGATTTCAGTCGATTTTAATCTACAGTTGATTTAGTCGAACAAATTATTTTGTATTTTGGCGGGCCTTGATGCCGTCATAATGAGTTTGTTTCACTTGCTGAAAATAGCTGATCTACAAGCCCACAACGTGCCGCGCTGCGACGCGTTGTGAGCTTGTAGATCTGCTATTTTCAGCATGCAACTAATTGTAAGATTACTTATATACTGGATCTCTTGTCCACTAGTCCCTTCCTAACATTTCCATCTAGTTTTTATTTTGTTGACGAAATTGTCAGTATATTTAGTCTTAGTTTTAGTCGTAGCTTAGTTTTCATTTAGTTTTGAAAAAAGTTCAGTGAAAAAAAGGTAGTCGACGGACATTTTTCGTCTTAGTTTTAGTCGAGGAAAACAACACTGCACCACTGCATGGTTAGTGCACTATAGTTGTGTTGATAAAACATGTTGAAATATATACTGGCCATTATGACAAACTATTATGATGGAATGATTCACTAATCGTCAAATAAAGTAAAGTATTGAATATTGAGTTATATGGTGTTAATTTAGTCATTGTTAAACATTTTCAAAGCCTAAATAAGTCTTTCTACCTCTCAACTATATTCCCTTCATCTTTGTTTTCAATCCAGGGTTCGATCGTCAGTCCGGCCTCTACGTCTGGTCAGCTGTGAATGAACGCAGAAGCTTGGTCAAACCGCCAAAGAGCCACTGCTGTGACCAGTGTGGAAAAAACTTCCGTCAGAAGGCCCTGCTTAAAAAACACCAGGTAATCCACAGCGGAGTGAAACCCTACAGTTGCGACCAGTGTGGAAAAAAATTCAGTCAGAATTCCCAGCTTAAAACACACCAGGTGATCCACACGGGAGAAAAACCCTTCCGTTGTGAACAATGTGGGACAGGTTTTGCTCAAAGTTCTTCTCTCAAGATCCATCAACGCATCCACACCGGGGAGAAGCCATACCACTGCGAACTGTGTGGCCAAAGTTTCAGGACCAACGACCACCTGAACGTCCACCAGAGATTTCACAGAGGACACAGACCTTTTAGTTGTGACCGGTGTGGGAAAAGCTTCACCACGGTGTCCATCTTAAAAGCACACCGGATGACTCACACGGGAGAGAAACCCCACGCATGTGACCAGTGTGGGAAGTCCTTCAGTCAGCCTAGCAGTTTACAAGCTCACATCCTGGTGCACACAGGCTTTAGACCGTTCCACTGTGAGTTGTGTGGAAAGGCGTTTACTACGAAACACGGCCTACAGCGCCACGAGCCCTGCACACATGATGTGCGATAGAGAAACCCTATCAATGTGAACAGTGTGACACGGAGACCACAGACCTGTACAACACACTAACCCTAACCACATGTAGCAGACAGGCGCCATTATCCTTTACAATTACATGCATATAATTGTAAAGAATCTTAATTGTATTATCATGCATTTATTTTTAGTATTTTGTTTTACAAATTGTATGAATCAAAATCTGAGGAAGAGCCTGGGTGTTAACTCCTTGAGGGCCCGGGACGGAGGTCTCAGCCCTATTAATTAATTGTGCCCGATGCCCAACACGGAGATTGCTAGCCCCTCCTATGTACTGCTTAGTGTGTGTGTGTGTGTGTGTGTGTGTGTGTGTGTGTGTGTGTGTGTGTGTGTGTGTGTGTGTGTGTGTGTGTGTGTACCACATGATGATGATTTGATTTGATTATTATGATGTATGATGATACAGCGCCCCTCACTTCACACAGGTGTCTCTTGTGTCCGGCGCCTCGCTTCTGGGATTGCATTTGTGTGGGATGTGTGTGCTAATTCTGCTTTGTAAACTTTCTGCTTTCTGCTTTGTAAACTTTTGCCATGAAAACTGAAACATGTCAGACAGGTTATTAAAACAACGTTTATAATTTGCATAAATTTGTGGGTGTTTTGATTTGCCTTATCTTGTGTCAATGTGTCTCACTTGAGACTGCAAGTATAAGACAAAAGTGAGAGACTCCAAGTGATCATACAAATGCACATACTAATAATGCTATCTGTGCGATCATCCCTCTCATCTCCAACACTATAACTAAAGGCATTTTGCATGTTATCGTCATTGAGCATCTGGTTGACGTGGATACAGTGGGGGTAGGGTTGTACACACAACTCAAATAACAATGGCTTGTTATTCAAGCAGAGTCGTTGAGATGAAATAGACCAATTAATCAAGTACCCATAGATTAAGACGCCCAATTTTCACACGTTGTCTCCAGAGTCCTGTCTGTGTTTGTATTGTCTATATTGTGTCTTGTGTAGAATCCCCCCCCCCCCCCCCCCCAATCAGAAGCACTAAAGGTTTTCAAAGAGATATACCTGCCAGACGAGAAGGATACTTAAGGCTGAAAGGCATGCATTTGCATTTCAATAATGGGTGATTGAGGGTCGCACCCTATACACACAACGGCCTCTATACGCCCCTATACACACAACGGCCTCTATACGCCCCTATACGCACAACGGCCTCTATACGCCCCTATACACACAACGGCCTCTATACGCCCCTATACGCACAACGGCCTCTATACGCCCCTATACGCACAACGGCCTCTATACGCCCCTATACACACACAACGGCCTCTATACGCCCCTATACGCACAACGGCCTCTATACGCCCCTATACACACAACGGCCTCTATACGCCCCTATACGCACAACGGCCTCTATACGCCCCTATACGCACAACGGCCTCTATACGCCCCTATACGCACAACGGCCACTATACGCCCCTATACGCACAACGGCCTCTATACGCCCCTATACGCACAACGGCCACTATACGCCCCTATACGCACAACGGCCTCTATACGCCCCTATACGGACAACGGCCTCTATACGCCCCTATACACACAACGGCCACTATACGCCCCTATACGCACAACGGCCTCTATACGCCCCTATACGCACAACGGCCTCTATACGCCCCTATACGCACAACGGCCACTATACGCCCCTATACGCACAACGACCTCTATACGCCCCTATACGCACAACGGCCACTATACGCCCCTATACGCACAACGGCCACTATACGCCCCTATACGCACAACGGCCTCTATACGCCCCTATACGCACAACGGCCTCTATACGCCCCTATTCGCACAACGGCCTCTATACGCCCCTATACGCACAACGGCCTCTATACGCCCCTATACACACAACGGCCACTCCGCTGCCCACTAATACTTCTCAGGTCTGGTGTTTGTCCTTCTCTCTTTTCTCTATATGGATTTTGGCCTGCAGGCAGAAATGGATTTGGCCTGGCTGGCCTCGCCTTATCGTAGATACGCCACTGAGATAAACCCTTCTGTTGTGAACAATGTGGGACATCGGTTTTGCTCAAAAGTGTTTTCTCAAGATGCATTTCGTGCATCCACACACAGGGGAGAAGCCATACCACTGTGAACATCCACACCGGGGAGAAGCCATACCACTGTGAACATCCACACCGGGGAGAAGCCATACCACTGTGAACTATGAGGCCAAAGTTTCAGGACCAACGACCACCTGAACGTCCACCAGAGGACACAGACCTTTTAGTTGTGATCAGTGTGGGAAAAGCTTCACCACTGTGTCCATCTTAAAAGCACACCGGATGACTCACACAGGAGAGAAACCCCACGGATGGGGACGGCAGTTTACAAGCTCACAGCCTCGTGCACACAGGCTTTAGTTTAGACCGTTATTTACTTACTTTTAGTTACAACCAGTGTTGGGCAATATTACTTGGGATAATAATATGTTACTTATTACTTATTATTCATTAGAAAAAGTAATATTATATTACTTATGACTTGGAATCAAGACTAATATCATATGTAATATTACATATTACATATTACTTTTGCGCCCCCCCACCCACAAAAAAGGCATGTACAACAAGACAATCTGTTTAGTCAGCTTCTTTTAGAAGCCCTTAGACAGCACTTCTTAGACTTATATAGCATTTGAAACAGACTTATAGCATGTCATGTAGACAGCACAATAAGTGCATTGTATGTAGTCATAGCACTTCATAGTATATATGTACAGCATAGTATAGCATATATGTATAGTTTATATGTATAGTGTCATTATATAGATATGTTCTATTTATAATGTATATGTATAGTGTCATTATATAGATATGTTCTAGTCACGTTCTTAGCTTACGCATGCTTCGCGATAAATGCATTTTACATATGTGATGTATTCCCATGCTTTTTGTTCTTGCTTAATGTAAATCGCTCTGGATTAAGAGCGTCTGCTAAATGCCTAAATTGTAAATTGTAGAACAGAATCCAATTGTTTTGAATAATAATATTAAGAAGAATAGTCACTAATCAGCCAGTAATCTCTCTCGACCTATTAAATGAAATGTGTTCAAGCCAACAGCCAACAAAACAAAAAAGTTGTATGTAATATGTGCTATTTTGTTTTTACAAAGTAATAATGTTTCGGTAGAGTAAAACCTTACACTACTCGTTACTGGGAAAAGTAATAATATTACTAGTAACTAGTTACTGCCCAACACTTGCCCAACGTATTGATATCAGTGATTTTGTCGACTAAAACTAAGACGAAAAATGTTCGTCGACTACATTTTTCCACTGACGAAAACTAAATGGAAACTAAATGAACTCTAAGCCATGATGACTAAAACTAAGACTAAATATACTGACAATTCCGTCAAGAAATAAAAACTAGACTAAAATGTTAGGAAGGGACTAGTGGACAAGAGATCCACTAGGAAGGGACTCTAGTGGACAAGAGATCCACTAGGAAGGGACTCTAGTGGACAAGAGATCCACTAGGAAGGGACTCTAGTGGACAAGAGATCCAGAATAAGTCATTTTACACTTGGTTGCATGCTGAAAATACAAAACAATTGAGAGCGCTGCAGTGAAGAATGCTGGGTTGTGATTGGTGGACTGGACATGAAGGAGAGTGCTACTGTAGGTTGTGATTGGTGGACCGATGGTTCTATTGTGCTCCTCTTTGGCCAATCATTCCAAGCCGTTCATTGTCCTACCTCAGGCTCACTAGCATAAGAAGGAGTTTGTAGTTGACATTTCTCCACAAAACTCCTCCAGGATACCGATCGTTTCAACCAGAGCAGCTGACTGACTGTGGAGTCCAGATTTCAACCAGAGCTGACTGACTGTGGAGTCCAGATTTCAACCACAGCTGACTGACTGTGGAGTCCAGATTTCAACCACAGCTGACTGACTGTGGAGTCCAGATTTCAACCAGAGCTGACTGACTGTGGAGTCCAGATTTCAACCAGAGCTGACTGACTGTGGAGTCCAGCTTTCAACCAGAACTGACTGACTGTGGAGTCCAGATTTCAACCAGAACTGACTGACTGTGGAGTCCAGATTTCAACCAGAGCTGACTGACTGTGGAGTCCAGATTTCAACCAGAGCTGACTGACTGTGGAGTCCAGATTTTAACCAGAGCTGACTGACTGTGGAATCCAGGTTTCAACCAGAACTGACTGACTTTGGAGTCCAGATTTCAGGCAAAGATGAACTCTCTCCACCTTCCCACTAATACCGGGGACACTTCCGCTGAACGGGAGGAATCCAAAGACCACCAATACCTCAGTAAGTTACTGATTGTCTCTCATCTCTCTTTAGTCCGGTTCTCTCATATTGTGTGTATTCAAGATGATTTAATATGGCTTCTATTTGGAATCCTACACTTTTTTTCTCGCCTTTTTATATAAAATAGTACATTTTTTGTGAACTGTAAATGTCTCACATTTTTGTTTATGCTTTTCTAGTATTACTTCCATTACCATGATGTCATAATTAAGCATTCTCATGGATTATTATGTCACGGTTAGCTCACTAGTTGTGTAGATAAATAAAACATGTTGAATTATACTGGCGACAAACTATTATGATGGAATGATAGTGGAGTAGAAATACTGGAAATTGGAAATACTCAAAGTAACTCAAAATTGTACTTAAGCACAGCACTTAAGTAAATGTAGGCTATACTTACACCACTGTTGTTTTGGGCAGCTATAGTTTAGTTAGTCTCTTGAATAGTTTGCATTTAGTTTAGACTAAACATCATACGATTTTAGTCGACTAAATCTACAATTGATTTAGTCGAACAAATTATTTTGTATTTTGGCGGGCCTTGATGCCGTCATAATGACAGTTTGTTTCACTTGCTGAAAATAGCTGATCTACAAGCCCACAACGTGCCGCGCTGCGATGCGTTGTGAGCTTGTAGATCTGCTATTTTCAGCATGCAACTAATTGTAAGATTACTTATATACTGGATCTCTTGTCCACTAGTCCCTTCCTAACATTTCCGTCTAGTTTTTATTTTGTTGACGAAATTGTCAGTATATTTAGTCTTAGTTTTAGTCAGCATAGCTTAGTTTTCATTTAGTTTCCATGTAGTTTTGAAAAAAGTTCAGTGAAAAAAAGGTAATCGACGGACATTTTTCGTTAGTTTTAGTCGACGAAAACAACACTGCACCACTGCATGGTTAGTGCACTATAGTTGTGTTGATAAAACATGTTGAAATATATACTGGCCATTATGACAAACTATTATGATGGAATGATTCACTAATTGTCAAATAAAGTAAAGTATTGAATATTGAGTTATATGGTGTTAATTTAGTCATTGTTAAACATTTTCAAAGCCTAAATAAGTCTTTCTACCTCTCAACTATATTCCCTTCATCTTTGTTTTCAATCCAGGGTTCGATCGTCAGTCCGGCCTCTACGTCTGGTCAGCTGTGAATGAACGCAGAAGCTTGGTCAAACCGCCAAAGAGCCACTGCTGTGACCAGTGTGGAAAAAACTTCCGTCAGAAGGCCCTGCTTAAAAAACACCAGGTAATCCACAGCGGAGTGAAACCCTACGATTGTGACCAGTGTGGAAAAAAATTCAGTCAGAATTCCCAGCTTAAAACACACCAGGTGATCCACACGGGAGAAAAACCCTTCCGTTGTGAACAATGTGGGACAGGTTTTGCTCAAAGTTCTTCTCTCAAGATCCATCAGCGCATCCACACCGGGGAGAAGCCATACCACTGCGAACTGTGTGGCCAAAGTTTCAGGACCAACGACCACCTGAACGTCCACCAGAGATTTCACAGAGGACACAGACCTTATAGTTGTGACCGGTGTGGGAAAAGCTTCACCACGGTGTCCATCTTAAAAGCACACCGGATGACTCACACGGGAGAGAAACCCCATGCATGTGACCAGTGTGGGAAGTCCTTCAGTCAGCCTAGCAGTTTACAAGCTCACATCCTGGTGCACACAGGCTTTAGACCGTTCCACTGTGAGTTGTGTGGAAAGGCGTTTACTACGAAACACGGCCTACAGCGCCACGAGCCCTGCACACATGATGTGCGATAGAGAAACCCTATCAATGTGAACAGTGTGACACGGAGACCACAGACCTGTACAACACACTAACCCTAACCACATGTAGCAGACAGGCGCCATTATCCTTTACAATTACATGCATATAATTGTAAAGAATCTTAATTGTATTATCATTTTTAGTATTTTGTTTTACAAATTGTATGAATCAAAATCTGAGGAAGAGCCTGGGTGTTAACTCCTTGAGGGCCCGGGACGGAGGTCTCCGCCCTATTAATTAATTGTGCCCGATGCCCAACACGGAGATTGCTAGCCCCTCCTATGTACTGCTTAGTGTGTGTGTGTGTGTGTGTGTGTGTGTGTGTGTGTGTGTGTGTGTGTGTGTGTGTGTGTGTGTGTGTGTGTGTGTGTGTGTGTGTGTGTACCACATGATGATGATTTGATTATTATGATGTATGATGATACAGCGCCCCTCACTTCACACACGTCTCTCTTGTGTCCGGCGCCTCGCTTCTGGGATTGCATTTGTGTGGGATGTGTGTGCTAATTCTGCTTTGTAAACTTTCTGCTTTGTAAACTTTTGCCATGAAAACTGAAACATGTCAGACAGGTTATTAAAACAACGTTTATAATTTTCATAAATTTGTGGGTGTTTTGATTTGCCTTATCTTGTGTCAATGTGTCTCACTTGAGACTGCAAGTATAAGACAAAAGTGAGAGACTCCAAGTGATCATACAAATGCACATACTATACCTATCCACTTCGTGCCTTGTGGCACATAAGGCCTTCACAGAGCGCTTCCACCCTTCACGGTCAGCTGCTGCCATCCTCACTTCAGGCCATGACCTCCATCCTGCTTCTTGTCTTTCTTTCTCAACAGTGCGCCTCCAGGTGGTCTTTCGTCTTCCTCTCCTTCGTTTCCCTTCTGGTGCCCATGTCATACTGGTGCCCAACATACTATAACCATGCACCTAATAATGCTATCTGTGTGATCATCCCTCTCATCTCCAACACTATAACACATTTTGCATGTTATCGTCATTGAGCATCTGGTTGACGTGGATACAGTGGGGGTAGGGTTGTACACACAACTCAAATAACAATGGCTTGTTATTCAAGCAGAGTCGTTGAGATGAAATAGACCAATTAATCAAGTACCCATAGATTAAGACGCCCAATTTTCACACGTTGTCTCCAGAGTCCTTCACAACAACAACAATAGAACCTTAAGGTGTCAGTGGTGGTCAGAGTACTCCAGTCAGAGGCCTATAGGCTACTTTTGGTCACACTATACTCAACTGCTAGTGAAAGTTTTAAATGTAAATGGTTATTTCACTTTAGAAGACTTTTGGGGTTATAAAGTGTATACTCTGTAGGCTCCCAGTCCCCCTGCCTAACATTTTAGTTTTAGATTGTATTTGTTGGTGGAATTGTCACGATATAAAAGTCATAGGTTTACTCATCATAGCTGCATTTTCATTTAGTAGCCAATTTATTTAGTTTCCGATAGTGGAAAAAAAGGAGTCTGCGAACATCTTTCCTCATAGTTTTACTCGACAACATCAACACTGCCCTGTTGGAGGTTCAGGTAATATTAACATATCTATGGCCAACATCAACACTGCCCTGTTGGAGGTTCAGGTAATATTAACATATCTATGGCCAACATCAACACTGCATGCCCTGTTGGAGGTTCAGGTAATATTAACATATCTAACATCAACACTGCATGCCCTGTTGGAGGTTCAGGTAATATTAACATATCTATGGCCAACATCAACACTGCCCTGTTGGAGGTTCAGGTAATATTAACATATCTATGGCCAACATCAACACTGCATGCCCTGTTGGAGGTTCAGGTAATATTAACATATCTATGGCCAACATCAACACTGCATGCCCTGTTGGAGGTTCAGGTAATATTAACATATCTATGGCCAACATCAACACTGCATGCCCTGTTGGAGGTTCAGGTAATATTAACATATCTATGGCCAACATCAACACTGCATGCCCTGTTGGAGGTTCAGGTAATATTAACATATCTATGGCCAACATCAACACTGCATGCCCTGTTGGAGGTTCAGGTAATATTAACATATCTATGGCCAACATCAACACTGCATGCCCTGTTGGAGGTTCAGGTAATATTAACATATCTAACATCAACACTGCATGCCCTGTTGGAGGTTCAGGTAATATTAACATATCTATGGCCAAGTTGCCAACACAGTTTTACACATTTCTTCAGAAGTTTAACACACACACACACACACACACACACACACACACACACACACACACACACACACACACACACACACACACACACACACACACACACACACACACACACAAACACACAGAGAGAAATCAAGAACAGTGGATCTATGCCGTAATTCAGGAAGATAAGGTTGAATTAATCTAGATTATATTAAGGATAAATGGGAAATATTCAGTAAAATATAAAAAAGCTCAAAGGGTATACATATTCAGTCAGACAACTCACCCTGTCTGGTGAGTTGTCCGGACTTTCGGGGTGAGATGTCCGGACAACTCACTTGGAGGTGCAAAAGGGTGAGTTGTCTTGTTACCTTCAGGAATATCGATGTATGAGAAAAAATAAGAAACCTCAAAAATGGACTTATGAGGTTTCCTCCCGACAGCAACGATATGCATATAGGCTGTTCATTATCTTTGTAGGCAGTGGACCTAACGCAAAAAAAACACTCAGAGTGTAGAGTAGGAGAGTAGCGACACGCTTTGATCTCGCCACAAAGCGGGGTGCTATGGGCTATAGTTCCAAACATTGGAACTATCCCATTGAGACAAAGCGGGGTGCCTATGGGCTATAGTTCCATACATTGGAACTATCCATTGAGACAAAGCGGGGTGCCTATGGGCTATTGTTCCACACATTGGAACTATCCCATTGAGACAAAGCGGGGTGCCTATGGGCTATAGTTCCACACATTGGAACTATCCCATTGAGACAAAGCGGGGTGCCTATGGGCTATAGTTCCACACATTGGAACTATCCATTGAGACAAAGCGGGGTGCCTATGGGCTATAGTTCCACACATTGGAACTATCCCATTGAGACAAAGCGGGGTGCCTATGGGCTATAGTTCCACACATTGGAACTATCCCATTGAGACAAAGCGGGGTGCCTATGGGCTATAGTTCCACACATTGGAACTATCCCATTGAGACAAAGCGGGTGCCTATGGGCTATAGTTCCAAACATTGGAACTATCCCATTGAGACAAAGCGGGGTGCCTATGGGCTGTTGTTCCAAACATTGGAACTATCCCATTGAGACAAAGCGGGGTGCCTATGGGCTGTAGTTCCAAACATTGGAACTATCCCATTGAGACAAAGTGGGGTGCCTATGGGCTGTAGTTCCAAACATTGGAACTATCCCATTGAGACAGAGCGAGGTGCCTATGGGCTATAGTTCCACACATTGGAACTATCCCATTGAGACAGAGCGAGGTGCCTATGGGCTATAGTTCCACACATTGGAACTATCCCATTGAGACAAAGCAGGGGCCTATGGGCTATAGTTCCACACATTGGAACTATCCATTGAGACAAAGCGGGGTGCCTATGGGCTATTGTTCCACACATTGGAACTATCCATTGAGACAAAGCGGGGTGCCTATGGGCTATAGTTCCACACATTGGAACTATCCATTGAGACAAAGCGGGGTGCCTATGGGCTATAGTTCCACACATTGGAACTATCCCATTGAGACAAAGCGGGGTGCCCTATGGGCTATAGTTCCACACATTGGAACTATCCATTGAGACAAAGCGGGGTGCCTATGGGCTATAGTTCCACACATTGGAACTATCCCATTGAGACAAAGCGGGGTGCCTATGGGCTATAGTTCCACACATTGGAACTATCCCATTGAGACAAAGCGGGGTGCCTATGGGCTGTAGTTCCACACATTGGAACTATCCCATTGAGACAAAGCGGGGTGCCTATGGGCTGTAGTTCCAAACATTGGAACTATCCCATTGAGACAAAGCGGGGTGCCTATGGGCTGTAGTTCCAAACATTGGAACTATCCCATTGAGACAAAGCGGGGTGCCTATGGGCTGTAGTTCCAAACATTGGAACAATCCCATTGAGACAAAGTGGGGTGCCTATGGGCTGTAGTTCCAAACATTGGAACTATCCCATTGAGACAAAGCGGGTGCCTATGGGCTATAGTTCCAAACATTGGAACTATCCCATTGAGACAAAGCGGGGTGCCTATGGGCTGTAGTTCCAAACATTGGAACTATCCCATTGAGACAAAGCGGGTGCCTATGGGCTATAGTTCCAAACATTGGAACTATCCCATTGAGACAAAGCGGGGTGCCTATGGGCTATAGTTCCACACATTGGAACTATCCCATTGAGACAAAGCGGGGTGCCTATGGGCTATAGTTCCAAACATTGGAACTATCCCATTGAGACAAAGCGGGGTGCCTATGGGCTGTAGTTCCAAACATTGGAACTATCCCATTGAGACAAAGCGGGGTGCCTATGGGCTGTAGTTCCAAACATTGGAACTATCCCATTGAGACAAAGCGGGGTGCCTATGGGCTGTAGTTCCAAACATTGGAACTATCCCATTGAGACAAAGCGGGTGCCTATGGGCTATAGTTCCAAACATTGGAACTATCCCATTGAGACAAAGCGGGGTGCCTATGGGCTGTAGTTCCAAACATTGGAACTATCCCATTGAGACAAAGCGGGTGCCTATGGGCTATAGTTCCAAACATTGGAACTATCCCATTGAGACAAAGCGGGGTGCCTATGGGCTATAGTTCCAAACATTGGAACTATCCCATTGAGACAAAGCGGGGTGCCCTATGGGCTATAGTTCCAAACATTGGAACTATCCCATTGAGACAAAGTGGGGTGCCTATGGGCTATAGTTCCAAACATTGGAACTATCCCATTGAGACAAAGCGGGGTGCCTATGGGCTATAGTTCCAAACATTGGAACTATCCCATTGAGACAAAGCGGGGTGCCTATGGGCTATAGTTCCAAACATTGGAACTATCCCATTGAGACAAAGCGGGGTGCCTATGGGCTATAGTTCCAAACATTGGAACTATCCCATTGAGACAAAGCGGGGTGCCTATGGGCTATAGTTCCAAACATTGGAACTATCCCATTGAGACAAAGCGGGGTGCGTATGGGCTATAGTTCCAAACATTGCTCCTATGGCTGGAACTATCCCATAGAATGAGCATTTCTGCATTCCATTGTTACAATGGGAGTCAACGCTAGTGTCGCCACTCTCTTACTAGATTACTCTGGTGTCACTGGTTTGGGCCAGTGACATCAGTGGTGACATCATCATTGCTCGTGACATCATCGGTGGATAAAGCAGAGCTCTAGATATTACATCTTGCTGTTGACGGTACGCAGTGATGGCTGGACCTGTAAAACGCTAGGGTCCTGGTATCTGTCTCACAACCATGTCTTGGAGGTCGAGGACTCGCAGCCTGCAGGCGTTGGACACGGAGCTGTGTGCCGATACCGTGGAGTGGTGCCCCGTCCCGCGGTGGCACGACATCCTGGCGTGCGGGACGTATCAACTCCAGGAGAGCCGCCCAGGCGTCGGGGCCGCGGTGGAGGAGGAGGAGTCTGCCGCCGCCGCTACTCCTCCTCCCAGCCGGATTGGACGTTTGTACCTGTTCGAGTTCCGCCAAGAAGAGGCCGGCGGCTCCCTGACCCCGCCCCCTCTCGCCGAGCTGCAGCGCGTGGACACCCCGGCTATTTTAGATCTGAAGTGGTGTCACGTGCCGGTGTCGGGGAAGCCGTTGTTAGGGATGGCGACGGCGGCTGGCGACGTCCGGCTGTACGCGCTCGACGCAGAGAGGAGTCAGGAGGAGAGCCGCCGCCACCACCGGGGGGGTCTGAAGGCTCTAGGCGGCCTGGCGGTGGGAGGAGGAGGAGCCTCCGACAGGCTGGCCCTCTCCCTGGACTGGTCTACCGGCCGGGGGGGGGAGGACGGCGGTGACGTGCGGGTGGTGTGCAGCGACTCCGCAGGCTGGGTGAACGTGCTCTCCCTGCCGGGGGGCGAAGGCGCCGGTCTGACGACCGTGTCGCGGTGGAAGGCCCACGACTCCGAGGCCTGGATCTCTGCGTTCTCCTACTGGGACCCCCAGCTGGTTTACTCCGGCGGTGACGACTGTCTGCTCAAAGGCTGGGATCTACGGACCGGTCCCGTACGGCCCACGTTCACCAGCCAGGCCCACACCATGGGCGTGTGCAGCGTCCACAGCAACCCCCACCGGGAGCACGTCCTGGCTACGGGGGGCTACGACGAGCGCGTGCTGCTGTGGGACGGCAGGAACACGAGGCGGCCCCTCGGAGAGACCACGACCCTCCTCGGCGGGGGCGTGTGGAGGCTGAAGTGGCACCCGAGCCACGGGCACCTGCTGTTGGCCGCCTGCACGCACAGCGGCGTGCACGTCCTCGACTGCGGGCGGGCGCTGGAGGGGTCGGGCGGTGGCGAGGGGGCGAGCGTCGTAGCCTCGTACACCGCGCACGACTCCCTGGCGTACGGAGCCGACTGGTCCCGGGTCGCCCTGGAGGAGGAGGAGGTGACCGCCGCTCCTCTCGGCTCCACAACGGAGACGAGGAGAGGCTCGAGGAGAGGCTCGAGGATCCGCCACGAATCCCTCCTCCCCGGCGCCGCCGCCAGCTTCGACTCGTCGCCACTGGAAGACGGCGAAGGCAAAGGTCGCCACAACATCCCAAGGACCGTACCGCCGCCGACCCAACAATCCACCACCACTTCCTAACATTTCCGTCTAGTTTTTATTTTGTTGACGAAATTGTCAGTATATTTAGTCTTAGTTTTAGTCAGCATAGCTTAGTTTTCATTTAGTTTCCATGTAGTTTTGAAAAAAGTTCAGTGAAAAAAAGGTAATCGACGGACATTTTTCGTTAGTTTTAGTCGACGAAAACAACACTGCACCACTGCATGGTTAGTGCACTATAGTTGTGTTGATAAAACATGTTGAAATATATACTGGCCATTATGACAAACTATTATGATGGAATGATTCACTAATTGTCAAATAAAGTAAAGTATTGAATATTGAGTTATATGGTGTTAATTTAGTCATTGTTAAACATTTTCAAAGCCTAAATAAGTCTTTCTACCTCTCAACTATATTCCCTTCATCTTTGTTTTCAATCCAGGGTTCGATCGTCAGTCCGGCCTCTACGTCTGGTCAGCTGTGAATGAACGCAGAAGCTTGGTCAAACCGCCAAAGAGCCACTGCTGTGACCAGTGTGGAAAAAACTTCCGTCAGAAGGCCCTGCTTAAAAAACACCAGGTAATCCACAGCGGAGTGAAACCCTACGATTGTGACCAGTGTGGAAAAAAATTCAGTCAGAATTCCCAGCTTAAAACACACCAGGTGATCCACACGGGAGAAAAACCCTTCCGTTGTGAACAATGTGGGACAGGTTTTGCTCAAAGTTCTTCTCTCAAGATCCATCAGCGCATCCACACCGGGGAGAAGCCATACCACTGCGAACTGTGTGGCCAAAGTTTCAGGACCAACGACCACCTGAACGTCCACCAGAGATTTCACAGAGGACACAGACCTTATAGTTGTGACCGGTGTGGGAAAAGCTTCACCACGGTGTCCATCTTAAAAGCACACCGGATGACTCACACGGGAGAGAAACCCCATGCATGTGACCAGTGTGGGAAGTCCTTCAGTCAGCCTAGCAGTTTACAAGCTCACATCCTGGTGCACACAGGCTTTAGACCGTTCCACTGTGAGTTGTGTGGAAAGGCGTTTACTACGAAACACGGCCTACAGCGCCACGAGCCCTGCACACATGATGTGCGATAGAGAAACCCTATCAATGTGAACAGTGTGACACGGAGACCACAGACCTGTACAACACACTAACCCTAACCACATGTAGCAGACAGGCGCCATTATCCTTTACAATTACATGCATATAATTGTAAAGAATCTTAATTGTATTATCATTTTTAGTATTTTGTTTTACAAATTGTATGAATCAAAATCTGAGGAAGAGCCTGGGTGTTAACTCCTTGAGGGCCCGGGACGGAGGTCTCCGCCCTATTAATTAATTGTGCCCGATGCCCAACACGGAGATTGCTAGCCCCTCCTATGTACTGCTTAGTGTGTGTGTGTGTGTGTGTGTGTGTGTGTGTGTGTGTGTGTGTGTGTGTGTGTGTGTGTGTGTGTGTGTGTGTGTGTGTGTGTGTACCACATGATGATGATTTGATTATTATGATGTATGATGATACAGCGCCCCTCACTTCACACACGTCTCTCTTGTGTCCGGCGCCTCGCTTCTGGGATTGCATTTGTGTGGGATGTGTGTGCTAATTCTGCTTTGTAAACTTTCTGCTTTGTAAACTTTTGCCATGAAAACTGAAACATGTCAGACAGGTTATTAAAACAACGTTTATAATTTTCATAAATTTGTGGGTGTTTTGATTTGCCTTATCTTGTGTCAATGTGTCTCACTTGAGACTGCAAGTATAAGACAAAAGTGAGAGACTCCAAGTGATCATACAAATGCACATACTATACCTATCCACTTCGTGCCTTGTGGCACATAAGGCCTTCACAGAGCGCTTCCACCCTTCACGGTCAGCTGCTGCCATCCTCACTTCAGGCCATGACCTCCATCCTGCTTCTTGTCTTTCTTTCTCAACAGTGCGCCTCCAGGTGGTCTTTCGTCTTCCTCTCCTTCGTTTCCCTTCTGGTGCCCATGTCATACTGGTGCCCAACATACTATAACCATGCACCTAATAATGCTATCTGTGTGATCATCCCTCTCATCTCCAACACTATAACACATTTTGCATGTTATCGTCATTGAGCATCTGGTTGACGTGGATACAGTGGGGGTAGAGTTGTACACACAACTCAAATAACAATGGCTTGTTATTCAAGCAGAGTCGTTGAGATGAAATAGACCAATTAATCAAGTACCCATAGATTAAGACGCCCAATTTTCACACGTTGTCTCCAGAGTCCTTCACAACAACAACAATAGAACCTTAAGGTGTCAGTGGTGGTCAGAGTACTCCAGTCAGAGGCCTATAGGCTACTTTTGGTCACACTATACTCAACTGCTAGTGAAAGTTTTAAATGTAAATGGTTATTTCACTTTAGAAGACTTTTGGGGTTATAAAGTGTATACTCTGTAGGCTCCCAGTCCCCCTGCCTAACATTTTAGTTTTAGATTGTATTTGTTGGTGGAATTGTCACGATATAAAAGTCATAGGTTTACTCATCATAGCTGCATTTTCATTTAGTAGCCAATTTATTTAGTTTCCGATAGTGGAAAAAAAGGAGTCTGCGAACATCTTTCCTCATAGTTTTACTCGACAACATCAACACTGCCCTGTTGGAGGTTCAGGTAATATTAACATATCTATGGCCAACATCAACACTGCCCTGTTGGAGGTTCAGGTAATATTAACATATCTATGGCCAACATCAACACTGCATGCCCTGTTGGAGGTTCAGGTAATATTAACATATCTAACATCAACACTGCATGCTCTGTTGGAGGTTCAGGTAATATTAACATATCTATGGCCAACATCAACACTGCCCTGTTGGAGGTTCAGGTAATATTAACATATCTATGGCCAACATCAACACTGCATGCCCTGTTGGAGGTTCAGGTAATATTAACATATCTATGGCCAACATCAACACTGCATGCCCTGTTGGAGGTTCAGGTAATATTAACATATCTATGGCCAACATCAACACTGCATGCCCTGTTGGAGGTTCAGGTAATATTAACATATCTATGGCCAACATCAACACTGCATGCCCTGTTGGAGGTTCAGGTAATATTAACATATCTATGGCCAACATCAACACTGCATGCCCTGTTGGAGGTTCAGGTAATATTAACATATCTATGGCCAACATCAACACTGCATGCCCTGTTGGAGGTTCAGGTAATATTAACATATCTAACATCAACACTGCATGCCCTGTTGGAGGTTCAGGTAATATTAACATATCTATGGCCAAGTTGCCAACACAGTTTTACACATTTCTTCAGAAGTTTAACACACACACACACACACACACACACACACACACACACACACACACACACACACACACACACACACACACACACACACACACACACACACACAAACACACAGAGAGAAATCAAGAACAGTGGATCTATGCCGTAATTCAGGAAGATAAGGTTGAATTAATCTAGATTATATTAAGGATAAATGGGAAATATTCAGTAAAATATAAAAAAGCTCAAAGGGTATACATATTCAGTCAGACAACTCACCCTGTCTGGTGAGTTGTCCGGACTTTCGGGGTGAGATGTCCGGACAACTCACTTGGAGGTGCAAAAGGGTGAGTTGTCTTGTTACCTTCAGGAATATCGATGTATGAGAAAAAATAAGAAACCTCAAAAATGGACTTATGAGGTTTCCTCCCGACAGCAACGATATGCATATAGGCTGTTCATTATCTTTGTAGGCAGTGGACCTAACGCAAAAAAAACACTCAGAGTGTAGAGTAGGAGAGTAGCGACACGCTTTGATCTCGCCACAAAGCGGGGTGCTATGGGCTATAGTTCCAAACATTGGAACTATCCCATTGAGACAAAGCGGGGTGCCTATGGGCTATAGTTCCATACATTGGAACTATCCATTGAGACAAAGCGGGGTGCCTATGGGCTATTGTTCCACACATTGGAACTATCCCATTGAGACAAAGCGGGGTGCCTATGGGCTATAGTTCCACACATTGGAACTATCCCATTGAGACAAAGCGGGGTGCCTATGGGCTATAGTTCCACACATTGGAACTATCCATTGAGACAAAGCGGGGTGCCTATGGGCTATAGTTCCACACATTGGAACTATCCCATTGAGACAAAGCGGGGTGCCTATGGGCTATAGTTCCACACATTGGAACTATCCCATTGAGACAAAGCGGGGTGCCTATGGGCTATAGTTCCACACATTGGAACTATCCCATTGAGACAAAGCGGGTGCCTATGGGCTATAGTTCCAAACATTGGAACTATCCCATTGAGACAAAGCGGGGTGCCTATGGGCTGTTGTTCCAAACATTGGAACTATCCCATTGAGACAAAGCGGGGTGCCTATGGGCTGTAGTTCCAAACATTGGAACTATCCCATTGAGACAAAGTGGGGTGCCTATGGGCTGTAGTTCCAAACATTGGAACTATCCCATTGAGACAGAGCGAGGTGCCTATGGGCTATAGTTCCACACATTGGAACTATCCCATTGAGACAGAGCGAGGTGCCTATGGGCTATAGTTCCACACATTGGAACTATCCCATTGAGACAAAGCAGGGGCCTATGGGCTATAGTTCCACACATTGGAACTATCCATTGAGACAAAGCGGGGTGCCTATGGGCTATTGTTCCACACATTGGAACTATCCATTGAGACAAAGCGGGGTGCCTATGGGCTATAGTTCCACACATTGGAACTATCCATTGAGACAAAGCGGGGTGCCTATGGGCTATAGTTCCACACATTGGAACTATCCCATTGAGACAAAGCGGGGTGCCCTATGGGCTATAGTTCCACACATTGGAACTATCCATTGAGACAAAGCGGGGTGCCTATGGGCTATAGTTCCACACATTGGAACTATCCCATTGAGACAAAGCGGGGTGCCTATGGGCTATAGTTCCACACATTGGAACTATCCCATTGAGACAAAGCGGGGTGCCTATGGGCTGTAGTTCCACACATTGGAACTATCCCATTGAGACAAAGCGGGGTGCCTATGGGCTGTAGTTCCAAACATTGGAACTATCCCATTGAGACAAAGCGGGGTGCCTATGGGCTGTAGTTCCAAACATTGGAACTATCCCATTGAGACAAAGCGGGGTGCCTATGGGCTGTAGTTCCAAACATTGGAACAATCCCATTGAGACAAAGTGGGGTGCCTATGGGCTGTAGTTCCAAACATTGGAACTATCCCATTGAGACAAAGCGGGTGCCTATGGGCTATAGTTCCAAACATTGGAACTATCCCATTGAGACAAAGCGGGGTGCCTATGGGCTGTAGTTCCAAACATTGGAACTATCCCATTGAGACAAAGCGGGTGCCTATGGGCTATAGTTCCAAACATTGGAACTATCCCATTGAGACAAAGCGGGGTGCCTATGGGCTATAGTTCCACACATTGGAACTATCCCATTGAGACAAAGCGGGGTGCCTATGGGCTATAGTTCCAAACATTGGAACTATCCCATTGAGACAAAGCGGGGTGCCTATGGGCTGTAGTTCCAAACATTGGAACTATCCCATTGAGACAAAGCGGGGTGCCTATGGGCTGTAGTTCCAAACATTGGAACTATCCCATTGAGACAAAGCGGGGTGCCTATGGGCTGTAGTTCCAAACATTGGAACTATCCCATTGAGACAAAGCGGGTGCCTATGGGCTATAGTTCCAAACATTGGAACTATCCCATTGAGACAAAGCGGGGTGCCTATGGGCTGTAGTTCCAAACATTGGAACTATCCCATTGAGACAAAGCGGGTGCCTATGGGCTATAGTTCCAAACATTGGAACTATCCCATTGAGACAAAGCGGGGTGCCTATGGGCTATAGTTCCAAACATTGGAACTATCCCATTGAGACAAAGCGGGGTGCCCTATGGGCTATAGTTCCAAACATTGGAACTATCCCATTGAGACAAAGTGGGGTGCCTATGGGCTATAGTTCCAAACATTGGAACTATCCCATTGAGACAAAGCGGGGTGCCTATGGGCTATAGTTCCAAACATTGGAACTATCCCATTGAGACAAAGCGGGGTGCCTATGGGCTATAGTTCCAAACATTGGAACTATCCCATTGAGACAAAGCGGGGTGCCTATGGGCTATAGTTCCAAACATTGGAACTATCCCATTGAGACAAAGCGGGGTGCCTATGGGCTATAGTTCCAAACATTGGAACTATCCCATTGAGACAAAGCGGGGTGCGTATGGGCTATAGTTCCAAACATTGCTCCTATGGCTGGAACTATCCCATAGAATGAGCATTTCTGCATTCCATTGTTACAATGGGAGTCAACGCTAGTGTCGCCACTCTCTTACTAGATTACTCTGGTGTCACTGGTTTGGGCCAGTGACATCAGTGGTGACATCATCATTGCTCGTGACATCATCGGTGGATAAAGCAGAGCTCTAGATATTACATCTTGCTGTTGACGGTACGCAGTGATGGCTGGACCTGTAAAACGCTAGGGTCCTGGTATCTGTCTCACAACCATGTCTTGGAGGTCGAGGACTCGCAGCCTGCAGGCGTTGGACACGGAGCTGTGTGCCGATACCGTGGAGTGGTGCCCCGTCCCGCGGTGGCACGACATCCTGGCGTGCGGGACGTATCAACTCCAGGAGAGCCGCCCAGGCGTCGGGGCCGCGGTGGAGGAGGAGGAGTCTGCCGCCGCCGCTACTCCTCCTCCCAGCCGGATTGGACGTTTGTACCTGTTCGAGTTCCGCCAAGAAGAGGCCGGCGGCTCCCTGACCCCGCCCCCTCTCGCCGAGCTGCAGCGCGTGGACACCCCGGCTATTTTAGATCTGAAGTGGTGTCACGTGCCGGTGTCGGGGAAGCCGTTGTTAGGGATGGCGACGGCGGCTGGCGACGTCCGGCTGTACGCGCTCGACGCAGAGAGGAGTCAGGAGGAGAGCCGCCGCCACCACCGGGGGGGTCTGAAGGCTCTAGGCGGCCTGGCGGTGGGAGGAGGAGGAGCCTCCGACAGGCTGGCCCTCTCCCTGGACTGGTCTACCGGCCGGGGGGGGGAGGACGGCGGTGACGTGCGGGTGGTGTGCAGCGACTCCGCAGGCTGGGTGAACGTGCTCTCCCTGCCGGGGGGCGAAGGCGCCGGTCTGACGACCGTGTCGCGGTGGAAGGCCCACGACTCCGAGGCCTGGATCTCTGCGTTCTCCTACTGGGACCCCCAGCTGGTTTACTCCGGCGGTGACGACTGTCTGCTCAAAGGCTGGGATCTACGGACCGGTCCCGTACGGCCCACGTTCACCAGCCAGGCCCACACCATGGGCGTGTGCAGCGTCCACAGCAACCCCCACCGGGAGCACGTCCTGGCTACGGGGGGCTACGACGAGCGCGTGCTGCTGTGGGACGGCAGGAACACGAGGCGGCCCCTCGGAGAGACCACGACCCTCCTCGGCGGGGGCGTGTGGAGGCTGAAGTGGCACCCGAGCCACGGGCACCTGCTGTTGGCCGCCTGCACGCACAGCGGCGTGCACGTCCTCGACTGCGGGCGGGCGCTGGAGGGGTCGGGCGGTGGCGAGGGGGCGAGCGTCGTAGCCTCGTACACCGCGCACGACTCCCTGGCGTACGGAGCCGACTGGTCCCGGGTCGCCCTGGAGGAGGAGGAGGTGACCGCCGCTCCTCTCGGCTCCACAACGGAGACGAGGAGAGGCTCGAGGAGAGGCTCGAGGATCCGCCACGAATCCCTCCTCCCCGGCGCCGCCGCCAGCTTCGACTCGTCGCCACTGGAAGACGGCGAAGGCAAAGGTCGCCACAACATCCCAAGGACCGTACCGCCGCCGACCCAACAATCCACCACCACTTCCGGCCGTGCTGCTGTTCCGCCCCTTAATAATACCAGCGCTGATGGAAGCTCCGCCTCCTTGTCCTGTCTGCTCGCCACCTGTTCTTTCTATGACCACGCGCTGCATGTGTGGCGCTGGGACTGGGGTCCTGAGAAGGCCCCTCCCCCTCACCCCAGGCTCCTCCCCCTCCCCAGGCTCAGGAGGGGAGTGAGTCAGAAGACCGAGCTAGTGGGCAGTGTTGATTCCGTCGACTAAAACTAAGACGGAAAATGTTCCTCGAATGTTCCTTTTTTCCACTGACGAAAACTAAATGGAAACTAAGCTATACGATGACTAAAACTAAGACTAAGTAGCCTATAGCCTACTGACAATTTTGTCAACAAATAAAAACTAGACTAAAATGTTAGGAAGGGACTAGTGGACAAGAGATCCAGTATAAGTCATTTTACACTTGGTTTGAATGCTGAAAATAGCCAATCTACAAGCTCACAACTACAAGCTCACAACGCGTCTCGCTGCGACGCGTTGTGAGCTTGTACATCGGCTATTTTCA
The DNA here is from genome assembly GCF_951216825.1 of Electrona antarctica. Taxonomy (NCBI): domain Eukaryota; kingdom Metazoa; phylum Chordata; class Actinopteri; order Myctophiformes; family Myctophidae; genus Electrona; species Electrona antarctica. The sequence continues at coordinate 70,984 of NW_027638140.1, read as the reverse complement.
ACAAGTGTAAATTCATTACGATGGCATCAAGGCCCGCCAAAATATATTTTAGTCGACTAAATCGACTGTAGAATTAGTCGACTAAAGTCTCATGACATTTATTCGACTAAAACTGGACTAACACTAGAACATTCCAGGTGACTAAAACTAAAACTAAACCTAAATGAAAACTATTCTAAAGACTATATGACTAAAACTAAAATCACAATTTTAAGTGCATGGGTGAACCCGGCCGGACATCTGACCTCTGACCTCTGACACTATCAGAGACTTTGAAGTAGTGAAAATATGTAAATGTGCAGAGTTGAAGCATCATGTCGTCACCTTATTAAACGAATGGCCTAAGTCATTTTTTGCCGAAAATGAGTTTTTGGCCTAAATCAACTCCTGGTGATGCTGGCCACCTCTGGTAAAATCGCCTAAGCCCTAACGTAAAAGGCCTCCCTGTTACACCCTATTAAAAAAATGGCCTATGTCAAGAGTGAGACTTAGGCCATTTTATTTTGCCTAAGTCATAATAAAATGTGACTTAGGCCATTTTAACACACCTTTCAAAATAGGAGTGAATGGGAGTGATTGGGAGTGAATGGGAGTGATTGGGAGGTACTGTTACTATGGGAGTGATACTATGGGAGTGAATGGGAGTGAATGGGAGGTACTGTACTATGGGACTGATACTATGGGAGTGAATGGGACTGAATGGGAGGTACTGTTACTATGGGACTGATACTATGGGAGTGAATGGGACTGAATGGGAGGTACTGTTACTATGGGACTGATACTATGGGAGTGAATGGGACTGAATGGGAGGTACTGTTACTATGGGACTGATACTATGGGAGTGAATGGGAGTGAATGGGAGGTACTGTTACTATGGGACTGATACTATGGGAGTGAATGGGACTGCATGGGAGTGAATGGGAGGTACTGTTACTATGGGACTGATAGAATGGGACTGAATAGGAGTGAATGGGAGTGAATGGGAGTGAATGGGAGGTACTGTACTATGGGACTGATACTATGGGAGTGAATGGGAGTGAATGGGACTGAATGGGAGTGAATGGGAATGCATGGGAGTGAATGAGAGTGAATGGGAATGAATGGGAATGAATGGGAGGTACTGTTACTATGGGACTGATACTATGGGAGTGAATGGGAGTGAATGGGACTGAATGGGAGGTACTGTTACTATGGGACTGATACTATGGGAGTGAATGGGACTGAATGGGACTGAATGGGAGGTACTGTTACTATGGGACTGATACTATGGGAGTGAATGGGAGTGAATGGGAGGTACTGTTACTATGGGACTGATACTATGGGAGTGAATGGGAGGTACTGTTACTATGGGACTGAATGGGAGTGAATGGGAGTGAATGGGAGTGAATTGGAGGTACTGTTACTATGGGAGTGAATGGGACTGAATGGGAGTGAATGGGACTGAATGGGAGTGAATTGGACTGAATGGGAGTGAATGGGAGTGAATGGGAGGTACTGTTACTAAGGGACTGTCACTCCCATTCATCCCATTCACTCCCATTCAGTCCCATTCAGTCCCATTCAGTCCCATGGTAACATTACCTCCCATTCAGTCCCATTCAGTCCCATAGTAACATTACCTCCCATTCAGTCCCATTCAGTCCCATTCACTCCCATAGTATCAGTCCCATAGTAACAGTACCTCCCATTCAGTCCCATAGTAACTACCTCCCATTCAGTCCCATTCACTCCCATAGTATCAGTCCCATAGTAACATTACCTCCCATTCAGTCCCATTCAGTCCCATTCACTCCCATAGTATCAGTCCCATAGTAACATTACCTCCCATTCAGTCCCATTCAGTCCCATTCACTCCCATAGTATCAGTCCCATAGTAACAGTACCTCCCATTCACTCCCATAGTAACTACCTCCCATTCAGTCCCATAGTAACAGTACCTCCCATTCACTCCCATAGTAACTACCTCCCATTCAGTCCCATTCACTCCCATAGTATCAGTCCCATAGTAACAGTACCTCTCATTCAGTCCCATTCACTCCCATTCACTCCCCTTCAGTATCAAAAATCTTTGTGCTCTGATATTATTTTAAACACTCTGTGGCTGACCCTAAACCATGGTCTATTAAAAATAATTGGAATAAAAACATTTTGCCTAAGTCACTTACTGCAGTAAGTAATTTGGCCTAAATAAGGTTTATAATTGCCTAAGATAAAATGGCATGTTCAGATATTGGCCTAAGTCATTTTATCCTTACATGTTACATGATTGACATACAACTTTATTTGTATGTCAATAGTCATATTTTTTGGAATTGAAATAATTAAGAAATATAATATATTCTGCATTTGGCACAGTTTTTTGTGTTTCCTGAAAACCTTGAAAAAATGACTTAGGCAATTAGTTTAATAAGGTGACGATGTGTAACAGCCCTGAAATAAAACATGTACGCTTATATGATTCATAGGCCAAGAGGTGTGTGTGTGTGTGTGTGCGTGTGCGCGTGCGCGTGCGCGTGCGCGTGCGCGTGCGCGTGTGCGTGTAAAACACTTTAATTCAACATCAAAACACTTCAACATCAAATTAGTCAACTCACACACTTTGGTTCTCCTTGAAAATAAAGTTTCAGAACTGCATTGGACATTAAATTCATATACATTTAGAACCGCTAGATGGCGGCAACGCTCAGTAACGCCGGTATATTTGTGCAGACTGCAGAAGAAGGGCTCCGTCAAAGCAGCCAATATAAGATTTCAGGTTGACTTCCTGGTTGTGAGCTAGCAAATATAAGATCTTCAAAATAAGACATATTTAGTTTTTTGATTGATTGAAATATGTATTAACAGTTTGCAGAATTACAGTACATTTCAAGCACAACTCAATACAAAGACTGTTAACTGTGAGTGGACGACACCATAAAGCATTACACTTGTTGACAAGAGGGTCCACCTTGTTCAATTCATCAAATTGTCATATATTTTCGTTTAAATACTGAATTTATTGTTTTAATGTGCAAATTAATCGTTTTTGTTCACTTTAGCGAGTATACAAAATAATCTAGAAATTAAGCCTTATTCTGAAGAGCTCGACCACCGGAAGTCTTATATTTCCTGGCTAATATCTATATTACACACTGTCCGCTAAGCAGCAGAGGTGTACAAATTAAATTGGCACACCATACAGCGAGGTGCTGCTTAGCGGACAGTGTGGTGTTGTAGAGGAGGTCTCCCCGGACATGTGCGTATGTCACACTAGTCGATACATAGCAGGGATTTTTGTCCAGTGTCCACTTTAGTTCACTTTAGTCTGGAAATGGGATATTTTTTTATCTTTCACCTCGCTGTATGGCGTGCCAATTTTTGTTTTACACCTCTGCTGCTTAGCGGACAGTGTGGTGTTGTAGAGGAGGTCTCCCCGGACATGTGCATATGTCACACTAGTCGATACATAGCAGGGATTTTTGTCCAGTGTCCACTTTAGTTCACTTTAGTCTGGAAATGGGATGGTTTTTGACCTTTCACCTCGCTGTATGGTGTGCCAATTCAATTTTTACACCTCTGCTGCTTAGCGGACAGTGTGGTGTTGTAGAGGAGGTCTCCCCGGACATGTGCGTATGTCACACTAGTCGATACATAGCAGGGATTTTTGTCCAGTGTCCACTTTAGTTGACTTTAGTCTGGAAATGGGACATTTTTTTATGTTTCACCTCGCTGTATGGCGTGCCAATTTTTGTTTTACACCTCTGCTGCTTAGCGGACAGTGTGGTGTTGTAGAGGAGGTCTCCACGGACATGTGCGTATGTCACACTAGTCGATACATAGCAGGGATTTTTGTCCAGTGTCCACTTTATAAAGTCCATGCACTCCAGTGAATAGCATTTATCCATTTAGATAACTTTTTAATTACTTATTTTTACACAGAAACATAATGTGTGTCTTATAGCATCATATAGCATCATTTAAATGCTTCATTTGTAGTTTTAATGTGCAAATTAAACTTTTTTTCAATACTCTAGAGGGTACTCTTATTTTGAAGAGATCGTCCACCGGAAGTCTTATATTTGCTCACTAGATTTGCCAAAAGAACAGTGCTGTGTTGTGTTGGGTTGGTTCAGCTGTGAAGACAAGAGACTAAAGTATAGAAATATGTTTATTAATAAAGTCGTTAAAACATGTCTAACCGGCCTGCAGACCGCATCCCGCACCGGAACCCTGATCTCTGCAACAACAGCATTAAGGTACCGTACGGACTAACACAATGCTAAGTGTGGTTGTTTCATGTATATTTATGGTTTATAGTTGTTCTTTTTCTTTTCTGCTTTCATGTTGGGATATTTGTGGGGGAAATGTGCAACGTTATGGTCCGAGTTGTGATCATTTGGACATTAAAACATGCGATTGTATTTTGCATTTACAAGTTGGACTCAAAGCTTGACTGTGTGTGTGTGTGTGTGTGTGTACGTACGTGCGTCACGGTGCGTGTCCTCAGCAATGGGTCATGATCACAACCTTTGACACACTTTGAACACCTGACAGTTACAGCATAATAACTATAACGTCATGTTTGGATCAGGTCAACCTTTTAAACCTAAACAATGTTGATTCTCAGATTGCATTTATGCATATTAGGCCACGCCCCCCCCCCCCCCCATCTATTATAGCATGTTGACCAGTGTTGTTTTGATTTTAGTTTTAGTCATAGTCTCTTGAATAGTTTTCATTTAGTTCTAGTCACATTTTAGTCACCTGGAATGTTTTAGTGTTAGTCTAGTTTTAGTCAACTAAAATATCATGAGATTTTAGTCGACTAAATCGACAGGTGATTTAGTCGACTAAATCTACAGGTGATTTAGTCGACTAAATCTACAGGTGATTTAGTCGACTAAATCTACAGGTGATTTAGTCGACTAAATCTACAGGTGATTTAGTCGACTAAATCTACGGTTGATTTAGTCGACTAAAATGTGTTTTGGTGGGCCTTGATGCCGTCGTAATGATTGTTTTTGCACTTGCTGAAAATAGCAGATCTACAAGCTCTCACAACGCGTCGCAGACGCGCTGCGACGCGTTGTGAGAGCTTGTAGATCGGCTATTTTCAGCATGGAACCAAGTGTAAAATGACTTATACTGGATCTCATGTCCACTAGTCCCTTCCTAACATTTTAGTCTAGTTTATATTTAGTCTTAGTTTTAGTCGTCATAGCTTAGTTTTCATTTAGTTTCCATTTAGTTTTTGTCAGTGGAAAAAGGTAGTCGACGGACATTTTTCGTCTTAGTTTTATTCGACGAAATCAACACTGGATGGTTCTGTTCCCTTTCTCCCCCAGACTGCAGCACAGCCAGACCCAGGAGAATGATGGTTCTGTTCCCTTTCTCCCCCCCAGACTGCAGCACAGCCAGACCCAGGAGAATGATGGTTCTGTTCCCTTTCTCTCCCCAGACTGCAGCACAGCCAGACCCAGGAGAATGATGGTTCTGTTCCCTTTCTCTCCCCAGACTGCAGCACAGCCAGACCCAGGAGCACGGGGGTGACGCCAGCCCGCCCCGTCCAGAGACCTCCAGCGCCAAGTCCCTGATGGAGATCGGGACGCGGCGGCTCTTCAGCGAGGACCACGACCTGTTCAGACAGAACGTCCGCCGCTTCTTCCAGGAGGAGGTGGTCCCTCACCACAGGGAGTACGTATAGAGGAGGAGGAGGGGGAGGAGGTGGTCCCTCACCACAGGGAGTACGTATAGAGGAGGAGGAGGAGGAGGAGGTGGTCCCTCACCACAGGGAGTACGTATAGAGGAGGAGGAGGGGGAGGAGGAGGAGGTGGTCCCTCACCACAGGGAGTACGTATAGAGGGGGAGGAGGAGGAGGTGGTCCCTCACCACAGGGAGTACGTATAGAGGAGGAGGGGGAGGAGGAGGAGGAGGTGGTCCCTCACCACAGGGAGTACGTATAGAGGAGGAGGGGGAGGAGGAGGAGGTGGTCCCTCATCACAGGGAGTACGTATAGAGGAGGAGGAGGTGGTGGTCCCTCACCACAGGGAGTACGTATAGAGGAGGAGGAGGGGGAGGAGGTGGTCCCTCATCACAGGGAGTACGTATAGAGGAGGAGGAGGGGGAGGAGGTGGTCCCTCACCACAGGGAGTACGTATAGAGGAGGAGGGGGAGGAGGAGGAGGAGGTGGTCCCTCACCACAGGGAGTACGTATAGAGGAGGAGGAGGAGGAGGAGGAGGAGGTGGTCCCTCACCACAGGGAGTACGTATGGAGGAGGAGGAGGTGGTGGTCCCTCACCACAGGGAGTACGTATAGAGGAGGAGGAGGAGGAGGTGGTCCCTCACCACAGGGAGTACGTATAGAGGAGGAGGAGGAGGGGGAGGAGGAGGAGGAGGTGGTCCCTCACCACAGGGAGTACGTATAGAGGAGGAGGGGGAGGAGGAGGAGGAGGTGGTCCCTCACCACAGGGAGTACGTATAGAGGAGGAGGAGGAGGTGGTCCCTCACCACAGGGAGTACGTATAGAGGAGGAGGGGGAGGAGGAGGTCCCTCACCACAGGGAGTACGTATAGAGGAGGAGGGGGAGGAGGAGGAGGTGGTCCCTCACCACAGGGAGTACGTATAGAGGAGGAGGGGGAGGAGGAGGAGGTGGTCCCTCACCACAGGGAGTACATATAGAGGAGGAGGGGGAGGAGGAGGAGGAGGTCCCTCACCACAGGGAGTACGTATAGAGGAGGAGGAGGAGGTGGTCCCTCACCACAGGGAGTACGTATAGAGGAGGGGGAGGAGGAGGAGGTGGTCCCTCACCACAGGGAGTACGTATAGAGGAGGGGGAGGAGGAGGAGGTGGTCCCTCACCACAGGGAGTACGTATAGAGGAGGAGGGGGAGGAGGAGGAGGTGGTCCCTCACCACAGGGAGTACATATAGAGGAGGAGGGGGAGGAGGAGGAGGAGGTCCCTCACCACAGGGAGTACGTATAGAGGAGGAGGAGGAGGAGGTGGTCCCTCACCACAGGGAGTACGTATAGAGGAGGAGGAGGTGGTCCCTCACCACAGGGAGTACGTATAGAGGAGGAGGAGGAGGAGGAGGAGGTGGTCCCTCACCACAGGGAGTACGTATAGAGGAGGAGGGGGAGGAGGAGGAGGTGGTCCCTCACCACAGGGAGTACGTATAGAGGAGGAGGGGGAGGAGGAGGAGGAGGTCCCTCACCACAGGGAGTACGTATAGAGGAGGAGGAGGAGGAGGAGGAGGTGGTCCCTCACCACAGGGAGTACGTATAGAGGAGGAGGAGGAGGAGGTGGTCCCTCACCACAGGGAGTACGTATAGAGGAGGAGGAGGAGGAGGAGGAGGAGGAGGAGGAGGAGGTGGTCCCTCACCACAGGGAGTACGTATAGAGGTGGAGGAGGAGGAGGAGGAGGAGGTGGTCCCTCACCACAGGGAGTACGTATAGAGGAGGAGGAGGAGGAGGTGGTCCCTCACCACAGGGAGTACGTATAGAGGAGGAGGGGGAGGAGGAGGAGGAGGTGGTCCCTCACCACAGGGAGTACGTATAGAGGAGGAGGGGGAGGAGGAGGAGGTGGTCCCTCACCACAGGGAGTACGTATAGAGGAGGAGGAGGAGGTGGTCCCTCACCACAGGGAGTACGTATAGAGGAGGAGGGGGAGGAGGTGGTCCCTCACCACAGGGAGTACGTATAGAGGAGGAGGAGGAGGAGGAGGGGGAGGAGGAGGAGGAGGTGGTCCCTCACCACAGGGAGTACGTATACCAGAGCAGTGGTTGGGCCAGAAAAGGAAAATGAACGATGGGATTTCTTGAAAGGGAGTAGCTCATAAGTTTCATAACATGTCTAGAGTGGATTCTGTGGTGGCACCGAGTGCCGCGCTACGAGCTTGTAGGTCTGATATTTATGTTCCAGGGTGGTCCCTGGAACATCATATTTTCAGATGGGGGTCAGCAGGGAAATTACATATAATTCTAGGAGTCCGTGAAATAGTTTGAGAACCACTGAACTAGAAACATGAGGTTTTTCAGAAAACTGTCATGATTTAGAAGACATTTGTAGAATCGACCTCAGGTCTAAATGGGTTAAATAGACACAATAAAGATGTTATAAGATAAAGATAACATTTGAAAATAATGTGCTTATAAATCCACAAAGTACAGCATTTCCAAAATTTACAATTTACAATTTAGGCATTTAGCAGACGCTCTTAATCCAGAGCGACTTACATTAAGCAATAACAAAAGCATGGCATACATCACATATATAAAAAGTAGTTATCATGAATCATGCGTAAACTAAGAACAGCCATGCCCTCGGAGGTAAGAGGTTCTAACCCCCTTTTCTCCCCCCCCCCCCCCCTGCAGGTGGGAGAAGGCTGGCCAGGTGAGCAGGGAGGTGTGGGAGAAGGCCGGGGAGCAAGGCCTTCTGGGAGTTCTGACGCCCGAGGAGCACGGCGGCATCGGAGGAGACCTGCTGTCGGCCGCCGTGGTGTGGGAGGAGCAGTGAGTGGCGCAGTTAGCACCCACTGTTAGCACGTTAGCCGTTGGCCTCCGTGGTGTGGGTGGAGCAGTGAGTGGCGCAGTTAGCACCCACTGTTAGCGCTTTAGCCGCCGTCGTGTGGGCGGAGCAGTGAGTGGCGCCGCTAGCACATTTAGATTTTAGTTTTAGTCATAGGGTCGCAGTCCCGCCCCCTTTCATGACTACGCCAGGCCCAGGAAATAATTCCCAATGCATTTATAGACATTTCAAAAAGTATTTATTTAAAGACCTTATAAGCGTCGTACGAAGCCAACTCGAGTCGTGACAAATCATGACAACAAACACAATATTTTGGACCAAACAAATAATTACAAAGAAGAAAAACAACAAAAAAAGTGTTGTAACCTGCCGTTTTTTTCTACTTTCTAATTCTTTGTTTGGCCCAAAACATTGTGTTTATTGTCATGATTTGTCACGACAAGAGTTGTCTTTGTCCGCGGCGTATAAACGTCTTTAAATAAATACTTTCTGAAAAGTCTGAGGAAAATGAACGGGGAATTATTTTCCGGGTCTCTCGAGGGGGCGGGACTGCGACGCTCTATAGGTCTTCTGAGTAGTGTTTTAATTTAGTTTTAGTCACCTGGAATGTTTTAGTGTTAGTCTAGTTTTAGTCGACTTAACCGTCGTACGATTTTAGTCGACTAAATCCACAGTTGATTTATTGGACTAAAATGTGTTTTGGCGGTGCCTTGATGCCGTCAAAATGACTGATTCTGCACGTGCTGAAAATGGCAGCGTTGTGAGCTTGTAGATCTGCCATTTTCAGCATGCGACCAAAAATTAAATGACTTGTCTTTTAATTATACTGGATCTCTTCTCCACTATTTTGTATCTGTTGACGAAATTGTCAACATATCTAGTCTTAGTCTATATAGCTTAGTTTCCATTTAATTTCCATTTGGTTTTCGTCGGTGTAAAAAATGTAGTCAACGGACATTTTTTGTCATAGTGTTTTGATATATATGATATGATATGATTTAGTACTTTATTGTCAGTTCACACTGAAATGTGTCTTTCGACCCAGCAGCCAAGTGTGCAGAACACATATTAAGGCTGTACCCTAGCCCTGTTTTTAGGACTCGAACTTCGGCAGGAACTTTCGAGCGAACATCCGGACCATTTGTTTCTAATTAATTAATTTCTCTGAGTGCTTTTAACCAGGCTGCAATTCAACACGAGATATCCGCCTTGAACATGATTAGCGCAGCGCTGAAGACAGCGCAGCGCCCTCTCTTAATTTACATACATAAAGACATGAAGACAAGAGCAATGTCCACCGCCTAGATTACCCCGTGGCTACTAAAACTCCTGATTAAGCCTCAATGTCCACCGTCTAGATTACCCCGTTGCTACTACAACTCCTGATTAAGCCTCAATGTCCACCGCCTAGATTACCCTGTGGCTACTACAACTCCTGATTAAGCCTCAATGTCCACTGCCTAGATTACCCCGTGGCTACTACAACTCCTGATTAAGCCTCAATGTCCACCGCCTAGATTACCCCGTTGCTACTACAACTCCTGATTAAGCCTCAATGTCCACCGCCTAGATTACCCTGTGGCTACTACAACTCCTGATTAAGCCTCCATGTCCACCGCCTAGATTACCCTGTGGCTACTACAACTCCTGATTAAACCTCAATGTCCACCGCCTAGATTACCCCGTAGCTACTACAACTCCTGATTAAGCCTCAATGTCCACCGCCTAGATTACCCCGTTGCTACTACAACTCCTGATTAAGCCTCAATGTCCACCGCCTAGATTACCCCGTGGCTACTACAACTCCTGATTAAGCCTCAATGTCCACCGCCTAGATTACCCCGTGGCTACTACAACTCCTGATTAAGCCTCAATGTCCACCGCCTAGATTACCCCGTTGCTACTACAACTCCTGATTAAACCTCAATGTCCACCGCCTAGATTACCCCGTAGCTACTACAACTCCTGATTAAGCCTCAATGTCCACCGCCTAGATTACCCCGTGGCTACTACAACTCCTGATTAAGCCTCAATGTCCACCGCCTAGATTACCCCGTTGCTACTACAACTCCTGATTAAGCCTCAATGTCCACCGCCTAGATTACCCCGTTGCTACTACAACTCCTGATTAAACCTCAATGTCCACCGCCTAGATTACCCCGTTGCTACTACAACTCCTGATTAAACCTCAATGTCCACCGCCTAGATTACCCTGTGGCTACTACAACTCCTGATTAAGCCTCAATGTCCACCGCCTAGATTACCCTGTGGCTACTACAACTCCTGATTAAGCCTCAATGTCCACCGCCTAGATTACCCTGTGGCTACTACAACTCCTGATTAAGCCTCAATGTCCACCGCCTAGATTACCCTGTGGCTACTACAACTCCTGATTAAGCCTCAATGTCCACCGCCTAGATTACCCTGTGGCTACTACAACTCCTGATTAAGCCTCAATGCCCACTGCCTAGATTACCCTGTGGCTACTACAACTCCTGATTAAGCCTCAATGTCCACCGCCTAGATTACCCCGTGGCTACTACAACTCCTGATTAAACCTCAATGTCCACCGCCTAGATTACCCCGTGGCTACTACAACTCCTGATTAAACCTCAATGTCCACCGCCTAGATTACCCCGTAGCTACTACAACTCCTGATTAAGCCTCAATGTCCACCGCCTAGATTACCCCGTGGCTACTACAACTCCTGATTAAGCCTCAATGTCCACCGCCTAGATTACCCTGTGGCTACTACAACTCCTGATTAAGCCTCAATGTCCACCGCCTAGATTACCCCGTGGCTACTACAACTCCTGATTAAGCCTCAATGTCCACCGCCTAGATTACCCTGTGGCTACTACAACTCCTGATTAAGCCTCAATGCCCACTGCCTAGATTACCCTGTGGCTACTACAACTCCTGATTAAGCCTCAATGTCCACCGCCTAGATTACCCCGTGGCTACTACAACTCCTGATTAAACCTCAATGTCCACCGCCTAGATTACCCTGTGGCTACTACAACTCCTGATTAAACCTCAATGTCCACCGCCTAGATTACCCCGTAGCTACTACAACTCCTGATTAAGCCTCAATGTCCACCGCCTAGATTACCCCGTGGCTACTACAACTCCTGATTAAGCCTCAATGTCCACCGCCTAGATTACCCCGTGGCTACTACAACTCCTGATTAAGCCTCAATGTCCACCGCCTAGATTACCCCGTAGCTACTACAACTCCTGATTAAGCCTCAATGTCCACCGCCTAGATTACCCCGTGGCTACTACAACTCCTGATTAAGCCTCAATGTCCACCTCCTAGATTACCCCGTGGCTACTACAACTCCTGATTAAGCCTCAATGTCCACCGCCTAGATTACCCCGTAGCTACTACAACTCCTGATTAAGCCTCAATGTCCACCGCCTAGATTACCCCGTGGCTACTACAACTCCTGATTAAGCCTCAATGTCCACCGCCTAGATTACCCTGTGGCTACTACAACTCCTGATTAAGCCTCAATGTCCACCGCCTAGATTACCCCGTAGCTACTACAACTCCTGATTAAACCTCAATGTCCACCGCCTAGATTACCCTGTGGCTACTACAACTCCTGATTAAGCCTCCATGTCCACCGCCTAGATTACCCTGTGGCTACTACAACTCCTGATTAAGCCTCAATGTCCACCGCCTAGATTACCCCGTGGCTACTACAACTCCTGATTAAGCCTCAAGGTCGACTGGTTTTAGTCGACTAAACCAACACATGTCCCTCGGTTCATTTTGCTGTGTTCCAGGATGTACTCCAACTGCTCTGGGCCGGGCTTCGCGCTGCACTCTGAGATCGTCATGCCGTACATCAGTAACTACGGCTCCAAGGAGCAGATCGAACGCTTCATCCCCCAGATGACCGCTGGGAAGAGCATCGGCGCCATCGCCATGACGGAGCCGGGCGCCGGGAGGTGAGGGAGTCACCTTTAACTCACCATTATCTCACCTTTAACTCACTATTAAGACCTGAGAGGGGCAGGTGAGGGAGTCACCTTTAACTCACCATTATCTCACCTTTAACTCACTATTAAGACCTGAGAGGGGCAGGTGAGGGAGTCACCTCCATCACCTTAACCCATTTAGACCTGAGAGGGGCAGGTGAGGGAGTCACCTAGACCTGAGAGGGGCAGGTGAGGGAGTCACCTAGACCTGAGAGGGGCAGGTGAGGGAGTCACCTAGACCTGAGAGGGGCAGGTGAGGGAGTCACCTAGACCTGAGAGGGGCAGGTGAGGGAGTCACCTAGACCTGAGAGGGGCAGGTGAGGGAGTCACCTAGACCTGAGAGGGGCAGGTGAGGGAGTCACCTAGACCTGAGAGGGGCAGGTGAGGGAGTCACCTAGACCTGAGAGGGGCAGGTGAGGGAGTCACCTAGACCTGAGAGGGGCAGGTGAGGGAGTCACCTAGACCTGAGAGGGGCAGGTGAGGGAGTCACCCTGAGAGGGGCAGGTGAGGGAGTCACCTAGACCTGAGAGGGGCAGGTGAGGGAGTCACCTAGACCTGAGAGGGGCAGGTGAGGGAGTCACCCTGAGAGGGGCAGGTGAGGGAGTCACCTAGACCTGAGAGGGGCAGGTGAGGGAGTCACCTAGACCTGAGAGGGGCAGGTGAGGGAGTCACCCTGAGAGGGGCAGGTGAGGGAGTCACCTAGACCTGAGAGGGGCAGGTGAGGGAGTCACCCTGAGAGGGGCAGGTGAGGGAGTCACCCTGAGAGGGGCAGGTGAGGGAGTCACCTAGACCTGAGAGGGGCAGGTGAGGGAGTCACCCTGAGAGGGGCAGGTGAGGGAGTCACCCTGAGAGGGGCAGGTGAGGGAGTCACCCTGAGAGGGGCAGGTGAGGGAGTCACCCTGAGAGGGGCAGGTGAGGGAGTCGCCCTGAGAGGGGCAGGTGAGGGAGTCGCCCTGAGAGGGGCAGGTGAGGGAGTCACCCTGAGAGGGGCAGGTGAGGGAGTCACCCTGAGAGGGGCAGGTGAGGGAGTCGCCCTGAGAGGGGCAGGTGAGGGAGTCGCCCTGAGAGGGGCAGGTGAGGGAGTCGCCCTGAGAGGGGCAGGTGAGGGAGTCACCCTGAGAGGGGCAGGTGAGGGAGTCACCAGGTGAGGGAGTCACCCTGAGAGGGGCAGGTGAGGGAGTCACCAGGTGAGGGAGTCACCCTGAGAGGGGCAGGTGAGGGAGTCACCAGGTGAGGGAGTCACCCTGAGAGGGGCAGGTGAGGGAGTCACCAGGTGAGGGAGTCACCTCCATCACCTCCAGCTCGATGTCTTCTAAATCCTGACAGTTTTCAGAAAAAAGCCTATGTTGCTGTATCAGTGGTACATGTCAAGGACCCCCAAAGATTATCTGTATTTGGCCGCCGACCCCCATCTGAAAATATGTTGTTCCAGGGACCCCCCAGAAACAAAGATTTGAGTTAAAAATGTTCGCTCTGAAAGAATATATATTCAAAGATTTGGGCCACATTTTCATGATTTTTCAAAAATAGCAGACCTACAATCTCATAGCGAGTGCTGCGCTATGAGATTGTAGATCTGTTATTTTTCAATAGCTAAAGTATAACATAATGCTTAAAACGCCAAAAGGGGTTCCCGCCCAAAATGGGTTAAATGCAGAGTGACTTCAGTGTTTTAGCTGATATAACTACATTGTGTCTGTTTTTAAATTTCAATGATCTGTTTTTATTGTATAGTATATTTCTGTGTGGACCCTCTGTGTGGACCCTCTGTGTGGACCCTCTGTGTGGACCCTCTGTGTGGACCCTCTGTGTGGACCCTCACCCCACCACTTTGTGGAAGCTAACAAGGATGCGAATAAAGAATAAAGCTCTAAATGCAAAGTCATCAGAGCTGCTCTGGACCAGAGCTAAGGTTCTTCTCTGGACCAGAGCTAAGGTTCTTCTCTGGACCAGAGCTAAGGTTCTTCTCTGGACCAGAGCTAAGGTTCTTCTAAAGGCATCAGAGCTGCTCTGGACCAGAGCTAAGGTTCTTCTCTGGACCAGAGCTAAGGTTCTTCTAAAGGCATCAGAGCTGCTCTGGACCAGAGCTAAGGTTCTTCTCTGGACCAGAGCTAAGGTTCTTCTCTGGACCAGAGCTAAGGTTCTTCTCTGGACCAGAGCTAAGGTTCTTCTCTGGACCAGAGCTAAGGTTCTGCTCTGGACCAGAGCTAAGGTTCTGCTCTGGACCAGAGCTATGGTTCTGCTCTGGACCAGAGCTAAGGTTCTGCTCTGGACCAGAGCTAAGGTTCTTCTCTGGACCAGAGCTAAGGTTCTGCTCTGGACCAGAGCTAAGGTTCTGCTCTGGACCAGAGCTAAGGTTCTGCTCTGGACCAGAGCTAAGGTTCTTCTGCTCTGGACCAGAGCTAAGGTTCTGCTCTGGACCAGAGCTACGGTTCTGCTCTGGACCAGAGCTAAGGTTCTGCTCTGGACCAGAGCTAAGGTTCTTCTCTGGACCAGAGCTAAGGTTCTTCTCTGGACCAGAGCTAAGGTTCTTCTCTGGACCAGAGCTAAGGTTCTGCTCTGGACCAGAGCTAAGGTTCTTCTCTGGACCAGAGCTAAGGTTCTTCTCTGGACCAGAGCTAAGGTTCTTCTCTGGACCAGAGCTAAGGTTCTTCTGCTCTGGACCAGAGCTAAGGTTCTTCTCTGGACCAGAGCTAAGGTTCTTCTCTGGACCAGAGCTAAGGTTCTTCTCTGGACCAGAGCTAAGGTTCTTCTCTGGACCAGAGCTAAGGTTCTTCTAAAGGCATCAGAGCTGCTCTGGACCAGAGCTAAGGTTCTTCTCTGGACCAGAGCTAAGGTTCTTCTAAAGGCATCAGAGCTGCTCTGGACCAGAGCTAAGGTTCTTCTCTGGACCAGAGCTAAGGTTCTTCTCTGGACCAGAGCTAAGGTTCTTCTCTGGACCAGAGCTAAGGTTCTGCTCTGGACCAGAGCTAAGGTTCTGCTCTGGACCAGAGCTATGGTTCTGCTCTGGACCAGAGCTAAGGTTCTGCTCTGGACCAGAGCTAAGGTTCTTCTCTGGACCAGAGCTAAGGTTCTTCTCTGGACCAGAGCTAAGGTTCTGCTCTGGACCAGAGCTAAGGTTCTGCTCTGGACCAGAGCTAAGGTTCTTCTCTGGACCAGAGCTAAGGTTCTTCTGCTCTGGACCAGAGCTAAGGTTCTGCTCTGGACCAGAGCTAAGGTTCTTCTCTGGACCAGAGCTAAGGTTCTTCTGCTCTGGACCAGAGCTAAGGTTCTTCTCTGGACCAGAGCTAAGGTTCTGCTCTGGACCAGAGCTAAGGTTCTTCTCTGGACCAGAGCTAAGGTTCTTCTGCTCTGGACCAGAGCTAAGGTTCTTCTTCTCTGGACCAGAGCTAAGGTTCTTCTTCTCTGGACCAGAGCTAAGGTTCTTCTCTGGACCAGAGCTAAGGTTCTGCTCTGGACCAGAGCTAAGGTTCTTCTCTGGACCAGAGCTAAGGTTCTTCTCTGGACCAGAGCTAAGGTTCTTCTGCTCTGGACCAGAGCTAAGGTTCTGCTCTGGACCAGAGCTAAGGTTCTGCTCTGGACCAGAGCTAAGGTTCTGCTCTGGACCAGAGCTAAGGTTCTTCTGCTCTGGACCAGAGCTAAGGTTCTGCTCTGGACCAGAGCTAAGGTTCTTCTCTGGACCAGAGCTAAGGTTCTTCTCTGGACCAGAGCTAAGGTTCTTCTTCTTCTGACCCTCCCAGTGACCTTCAGGGTGTGAGGACCTACGCCAAGCAAGACGGCAGCGACTGGATCCTCAATGGAAACAAGGTGAGACTAACTATAAAAAACACACATATATATATATATATATATATATATATATATATATAAAGGCTAGATGGCTCAAGGCGGAGTCTCTGACGTAGTTCACCCGGGGGCCAAATTGAGCAAGTTATGGTTATTTAAAAAGTACATGCCCCATAGACACAATGTTATGCTGCCCCGAGGTAAGATGGCCGCCATGTAGCGACGTCACTCTCCATTGGCCAGAGGCGGGTGAGCCATCTAGCTTTCGTATATATACTGTATATGATAACAACCTCCTTTCTGACTCTCACAGGTTCATAGCATATCGGTGGTAATAAGCTCACTGCCCTGCAAGACCAAAGTTTAATTGTGCGCCAAATAGAATGTTTGACTTGCACTACTGGACTACACTAGCTGGTCATCATAATTTTTCGACCACGGTCGAGATCATGGATTTCACAATGCCACGCCAGACTTCCCGGTCCTTCATTGCCATCCCCAGTTCCTGCTTACTGATGCCTGTGTCCCTACTAGCGATGACATCAGGGAACGCTAGTAGCTTTGAGGCAGGACTCCAGAGAAGAAGGGAAGATATAACCTGTGTATTCTTCTCTGCAGGTGTTCATCACCAACGGTTGGATGAGCGACGTGGTGATCGTGGTGACGGTGACCAACCGCGAGGCGAGGACGGCGGCCCACGGCATCAGCCTGTTCCTGGTGGAGGACGGCATGAAGGGCTACCACAAGGGACGCAAGCTGGAGAAGATCGGCCTCAAGGCCCAGGTACACACACACACACACACACACACACACACACACACACACACACACACACACACACACACACACACACACACACACACACACACACACACACACACACATACACACACACACACACACATAGAGCTACCACAAGGGACGCAAGCTGGAGAAGATCGGCCTCAAGGCCCAGGTACACACACACACACACACACACACACACACACACACACACACACACACACACACATAGAGCTACCACAAGGGACGCAAGCTGGAGAAGATCGGCCTCAAGGCCCAGGTACTGACACACACACACACACACACACACACACACACACACACACACACACACACATAGAGCTACCACAAGGGACGCAAGCTGGAGAAGATCGGCCTCAAGGCCCAGGTACACACACACACACACACACACACACACACACACACACACACACACACACACACACACACACACACATAGAGCTACCACAAGGGACGCAAGCTGGAGAAGATCGGCCTCAAAGCCCAGGTACTGTCACACACACACACACACACACACACACACACACACACACACACACACACACACACACACACACACACACACACACACACACACACACACACACATAGAGCTACCACAAGGGACGCAAGCTGGAGAAGATCGGCCTCAAGGCCCAGGTACACACACACACACACACACACACACACACACACACACACACACACACACACACACACACACACACACACACACACACACACACATAGAGCTACCACAAGGGACGCAAGCTGGAGAAGATCGGCCTCAAGGCCCAGGTACTCACTGCGTTGCCAACAGTACTAAAACATTGGTTTTAAGATAAGTATTTCCAGTCTCAAGCTCTCGTAAATACATTGTTTCTTGTTAATCAGTAGCTCATTTACTCCTGGACCCGAGTCGAAGGCTGTTATTTACTCCTGGACCCGAGTCGAAGGCTGTTATTTACTCCTGGACCCGAGTCGAAGGCTGTTATTTACCTCCTGGACCCGAGTCGAAGGCTGTTATTTACCTCCTGGACCCGAGTCCAATGCTGTTATTTACCTCCTGGACCCGAGTCCAATGCTGTTATTTACCTGGTAGTGCAGAAAACAATAGTATTCACTATTCATATTAACACATTTTGTGCCCAAAACGTCTGTGGACGTCCTGGGTATTACCGCACGTGCATAGCCCAAGATGTCTGTGGACGTCTTTCAAAACAAAAACAAAAATAATTTATTTTTTATTAAAAAAATTCAGAAAAATCAAAACACTTTTTTTTTTCCTTTTTTTTTTTACACGTGGTGCCAAAGTTTGTGTTTTCGCCATTGAGAATGCATTTGGCGTTTAAATTAAATAACTCAGAAACTATAAAACATTTCAAAGTAAAAAGTTCCAGCATGTGTCTCCACAGTCAGCTGAATTATAAAAAATGTGAATGGATTTTCTAGGTGAAAGTGATTTTGGGCAGTATTGCGTTCCCTAGGACGTGTACACACGCTATGAACGCGTCGATTGGGTTCCCTAGGACGTGTACACATGCTATGAACGCGTCGATTGGGTTCCCTAGGACGTGTACACACGCTATGAACGCGTCTATTGGGTTCCCTAGGACGTGTACACACGCTATGAACGCGTCGATTGGGTTCCCTAGGACGTGTACACGCGCTATGAACGCGTCGATTGGGTTCCCTAGGACGTGTACACGCGCTATGAACGCGTCGATTGGGTTCCCTAGGACGTGTGGAGCCGTCCTACGGACGGAAACGGTTCCAAAAATGCTCCTCGGTTTTTCGAGCAATCAAAAAAAGTAGGTATAGTTGCAGACCTATAACTACAGCAGTGTTTTTGGCAGCAATTTTTTATTTTAGTTTTAGTCATAGTCTCTTGAATATAGTTTTCATTTAGTTTTAGTCACATTTTAGTCACCTGGAATGTTTTAGTGTTAGTCTAGATTTAGTCGACTAAATATCATAGGATTTTAGTCAACTAAATCTACAGTTGATTTAGTTGACTAAAATGTATTTTGGCGGGCCTTGATGCCGTCAATGAGTGTTTTTACACTTGCTGAAAAGCGTTGTGGGCTTGTAGATCTGCTATTTTCAGCATGCAACCAAGTGTAAAATGACTTATACTGGATCTCTCGTCCACTAGTCCCTTCCTAACATTTTAGTCTAGTTTTTATTTGTTGACGGAATTGTCAATATATTTAGTCTTAGTTTTAAGTCATCGTAGCTTAGTTTTCATTTCATTTTTATCCCGTTTTCGCCAGTGAGAAAAGGGAGTCGTCTCAGTTTTAGTCGAGGAAATCAACGCTGTATGTCCCGTCTGTCTCCTCCAGGACACGGCAGAGCTGTTCTTCGAGGACGTTCGCCTCCCGGCCAGTGCCCTCCTGGGACAGGCCAACAAGGGCTTCTACTATCTGATGAATGAGCTACCTCAGGTACACCCTAACCCCTAGCCTCTGACCCCTAGCCCCTAACCCTCCTGGGACAGGCCAACAAGGGCTTCTACTATCTGATGAATGAGCTACCTCAGGTACACCCTAACCCCTAGCCTCTGACCCCTAGCCCCTAACCCCTAACCCTCCTGGGACAGGCCAACAAGGGCTTCTACTATCTGATGAATGAGCTACCTCAGGTACACCCTAACCCCTAGCCTCTGACCCCTAGCCCCTAACCCCTAACCCTCCTGGGACAGGCCAACAAGGGCTTCTACTATCTGATGAATGAGCTACCTCAGGTACACCCTAACCCCTAGCCTCTGACCCCTAGCCCCTAACCCCTAACCCTCCTGGGACAGGCCAACAAGGGCTTCTACTATCTGATGAATGAGCTACCTCAGGTACACCCTAACCCCTAGCCTCTGACCCCTAGCCCCTAACCCCTAACCCTCCTGGGACAGGCCAACAAGGGCTTCTACTATCTGATGAATGAGCTACCTCAGGTACACCCTAACCCCTAGCCTCTGACCCCTAGCCCCTAACCCCTAACCCTCCTGGGACAGGCCAACAAGGGCTTCTACTATCTGATGAATGAGCTACCTCAGGTACACCCTAACCCCTAGCCTCTGACCCCTAGCCCCTAACCCATAACCCTCCTGGGACAGGCCAACAAGGGCTTCTACTATCTGATGAATGAGCTACCTCAGGTACACCCTAACCCCTAGCCTCTGACCCCTAGCCCCTAACCCCTAACCCTCCTGGGACAGGCCAACAAGGGCTTCTACTATCTGATGAATGAGCTACCTCAGGTACACCCTAACCCCTAGCCTCTGACCCCTAGCCCCTAACCCCTAACCCTCCTGGGACAGGCCAACAAGGGCTTCTACTATCTGATGAATGAGCTACCTCAGGTACACCCTAACCCCTAGCCTCTGACCCCTAGCCCCTAACCCCTAACCCTCCTGGGACAGGCCAACAAGGGCTTCTACTATCTGATGAATGAGCTACCTCAGGTACACCCTAACCCCTAGCCTCTGACCCCTAGCCCCTAACCCCTAACCCTCCTGGGACAGGCCAACAAGGGCTTCTACTATCTGATGAATGAGCTACCTCAGGTACACCCTAACCCCTAGCCTCTGACCCCTAGCCCCTAACCCTCCTGGGACAGGCCAACAAGGGCTTCTACTATCTGATTAATGAGCTACCTCAGGTACACCCTAACCCCTAGCCTCTGACCCCTAGCCCCTAACCCTCCTGGGACAGGCCAACAAGGGCTTCTACTACCTGATGAATGAGCTGCCTCAGGTAGACCCTGACCCCTAGCCCCTAAACCCTATCCCCTGACCCTAAACCCTGACCCTAAACCCTAACCCCTGACCCCTAGCCCCTATACCCTAAACCCTAACCCATATCCCCTAGCCCCTAAACCCTATCCCCTATCCCCTGACCCTATACCCTAGCCCCTACCCCCTAACCCCTAAACCCTAACCCTCCTGGGACAGGCCAACAAGGGCTTCTACGTCATGAATGAGCTGCCTCAGGTAGGAAACCAGACACGCTATCTTCAAACGGCCAAGGCACACACACATATCATCATCATCATCATCATCATTTTTCGACCGCGGTGGAGATCATGGATTCCACAATGCCACGCCAGACTTCCCGGTCCTTCATTGCCATCCCCAGTTCCTGCTTATTGATGCCTGTGTCCCTAGCGATGACATCAGGGAAGTCCGATCCAGAAGAACACAGTTTTCCGGCCACTGCTACAGAGCTGACAATGAGGTTATATCTTCCCTTCTTCTCTGGAGTCCTGCCTCAAAGCAGACCAGAGGTAGAAAACTGTCCTGTCCCTGATGTCATCGCTAGGGACACAGGCATCAGTAAGCTGGAACTGGGGATGGCAATGAAGGACCGGGAAGTCTGGCGTGGCATTGTGAGGTCCATGATCTCAATGAAGGACCGGGGAGTCTGGCGTGGCATTGTGAGGTCCATGATCTCAATGAAGGACCGGGGAGTCTGGCGTGGCATTGTGAGGTCCATGATCTCAATGAAGGACCGGGGAGTCTGGCGTGGCATTGTGAGGTCCATGATCTGGCGTGGCATTGTGAGGTCCATGATCTGAAGTCTGGCGTGGCATTGTGAGGTCCATGATCTCCACCACGGAAGTCTGGCGTGGCATTGTGAGGTCCATGATCTGGCGTGGCATTGTGAGGTCCATGATCTCCACAGGAAGTCTGGCGTGGCGTTGTGAGGTCCATGATCTGGCGTGGCGTTGTGAGGTCCATGATCTCCACAGGAAGTCTGGCGTGGCGTTGTGAGGTCCATGATCTGGCGTGGCATTGTGAGGTCCATGATCTCCACAGGAAGTCTGGCGTGGCGTTGTGAGGTCCATGATCTGGCGTGGCATTGTGAGGTCCATGATCTGAAGTCTGGCGTGGCATTGTGAGGTCCATGATCTCCACAGGAAGTCTGGCGTGGCGTTGTGAGGTCCATGATCTGGCGTGGCATTGTGAGGTCCATGATCTGAAGTCTGGCGTGGCATTGTGAGGTCCATGATCTGGCGTGGCATTGTGAGGTCCATGATCTGAAGTCTGGCGTGGCATTGTGAGGTCCATGATCTGAAGTCTGGCGTGGCGTTGTGAGGTCCATGATCTGAAGTCTGGCGTGGCGTTGTGAGGTCCATGATCTCCACCAGTCTGGCGTGGCATTGTGAGGTCCATGATCTGGCGTGGCATTGTGAGGTCCATGATCTGGCGTGGCATTGTGAGGTCCATGATCTGGCGTGGCGTTGTGAGGTCCATGATCTGGCGTGGCGTTGTGAGGTCCATGATCTGGCGTGGCGTTGTGAGGTCCATGATCTGGCGTGGCGTTGTGAGGTCCATGATCTGGCGTGGCGTTGTGAGGTCCATGATCTGGCGTGGCATTGTGAGGTCCATGATCTGGCGTGGCGTTGTGAGGTCCATGATCTGGCGTGGCGTTGTGAGGTCCATGATCTGGCGTGGCGTTGTGAGGTCCATGATCTGGCGTGGCATTGTGAGGTCCATGATCTCAGTCTGGCGTGGCGTTGTGAGGTCCATGATCTGGCGTGGCATTGTGAGGTCCATGATCTCAGTCTGGCGTGGCATTGTGAGGTCCATGATCTCCAGTCTGGCGTGGCGTTGTGAGGTCCATGATCTCCAGTCTGGCGTGGCGTTGTGAGGTCCATGATCTCCAGTCTGGCGTGGCGTTGTGAGGTCCATGATCTCCAGTCTGGCGTGGCGTTGTGAGGTCCATGATCTCCAGTCTGGCGTGGCGTTGTGAGGTCCATGATCTCCTCCAGTCTGGCGTGGCGTTGTGAGGTCCATGATCTCCAGTCTGGCGTGGCGTTGTGAGGTCCATGATCTCCAGTCTGGCGTGGCGTTGTGAGGTCCATGATCTCCAGTCTGGCGTGGCGTTGTGAGGTCCATGATCTCCTCCAGTCTGGCGTGGCGTTGTGAGGTCCATGATCTCCAGTCTGGCGTGGCGTTGTGAGGTCCATGATCTCCTCCAGTCTGGCGTGGCGTTGTGAGGTCCATGATCTCCAGTCTGGCGTGGCGTTGTGAGGTCCATGATCTCCTCCAGTCTGGCGTGGCGTTGTGAGGTCCATGATCTCCTCCAGTCTGGCGTGGCGTTGTGAGGTCCATGATCTCCTCCAGTCTGGCGTGGCGTTGTGAGGTCCATGATCTCCTCCAGTCTGGCGTGGCGTTGTGAGGTCCATGATCTCCTCCAGTCTGGCGTGGCGTTGTGAGGTCCATGATCTCCTCCAGTCTGGCGTGGCGTTGTGAGGTCCATGATCTCCTCCAGTCTGGCGTGGCGTTGTGAGGTCCATGATCTCCTCCAGTCTGGCGTGGCGTTGTGAGGTCCATGATCTCCTCCAGTCTGGCGTGGCGTTGTGAGGTCCATGATCTCCTCCAGTCTGGCGTGGCGTTGTGAGGTCCATGATCTCCTCCAGTCTGGCGTGGCGTTGTGAGGTCCATGATCTCCTCCAGTCTGGCGTGGCGTTGTGAGGTCCATGATCTCCTCCAGTCTGGCGTGGCGTTGTGAGGTCCATGATCTCCTCCAGTCTGGCGTGGCGTTGTGAGGTCCATGATCTCCTCCAGTCTGGCGTGGCGTTGTGAGGTCCATGATCTCCTCCAGTCTGGCGTGGCGTTGTGAGGTCCATGATCTCCTCCAGTCTGGCGTGGCGTTGTGAGGTCCATGATCTCCTCCAGTCTGGCGTGGCGTTGTGAGGTCCATGATCTCCTCCAGTCTGGCGTGGCGTTGTGAGGTCCATGATCTCGTTGTGAGGTCCATGATCTCGTTGTGAGGTCCATGATCTCGTTGTGAGGTCCATGATCTCGTTGTGAGGTCCATGATCTCGTTGTGAGGTCCATGATCTCATTGTGAGGTCCATGATCTCGTTGTGAGGTCCATGATCTCGTTGTGAGGTCCATGATCTCATTGTGAGGTCCATGATCTCGTTGTGAGGTCCATGATCTCGTTGTGAGGTCCATGATCTCGTTGTGAGGTCCATGATCTCGTTGTGAGGTCCATGATCTCATTGTGAGGTCCATGATCTCGTTGTGAGGTCCATGATCTCGTTGTGAGGTCCATGATCTCGTTGTGAGGTCCATGATCTCGTTGTGAGGTCCATGATCTCGTTGTGAGGTCCATGATCTCATTGTGAGGTCCATGATCTCGTTGTGAGGTCCATGATCTCGTTGTGAGGTCCATGATCTCGTTGTGAGGTCCATGATCTCGTTGTGAGGTCCATGATCTCGTTGTGAGGTCCATGATCTCGTTGTGAGGTCCATGATCTCGTTGTGAGGTCCATGATCTCGTTGTGAGGTCCATGATCTCGTTGTGAGGTCCATGATCTCGTTGTGAGGTCCATGATCTCGTTGTGAGGTCCATGATCTCGTTGTGAGGTCCATGATCTCGTTGTGAGGTCCATGATCTCGTTGTGAGGTCCATGATCTCGTTGTGAGGTCCATGATCTCGTTGTGAGGTCCATGATCTCGTTGTGAGGTCCATGATCTCGTTGTGAGGTCCATGATCTCATTGTGAGGTCCATGATCTCGTTGTGAGGTCCATGATCTCATTGTGAGGTCCATGATCTCATTGTGAGGTCCATGATCTCATTGTGAGGTCCATGATCTCATTGTGAGGTCCATGATCTCATTGTGAGGTCCATGATCTCATTGTGAGGTCCATGATCTCGTTGTGAGGTCCATGATCTCATTGTGAGGTCCATGATCTCATTGTGAGGTCCATGATCTCATTGTGAGGTCCATGATCTCGACCGCGGAAGAAGAAAAAGATGATGATAGCTGTTTTAATCTGGGATTAAAGAGTATTTCTAAGAGTTTGGTCACAAAACTCCTTTTTTGCCTGTTCACTCAAGGCGCTATTTTTCGTTATTTTTGCCAATCTCTGTAGGAGCGTTTGCTGATCGCTGACATGGCCATGGCCAGCTGTGAGTTCATGTTTGAGGAGACCAGGAATTACGTCATGCAGAGGAAGGCGTTCGGGAAGACCATCGCCCACTTACAGGTCTGTGGAGAGCAGAGCAGTCTAACAGATGTGTTGGTTTCTTATAACTTGACATTTTAATAGTTCATTAACCTTTTCAGGCCGTGACCCCCCCCCCCCCCCCCCCCCCCCCCTGATAAGCACTTGGACTGTAGGAGTTGAGCTATTAAATTTAGTTTGAATCGATTCCACAGATAAATATTAGTAGCGAGCCGTTGTGAGCTTGTAGATCGGCTATTTTCACATTTTCTTATTGATAATTTGGCCCCTGGGAGACCACTGCATAAAGATACTACTAAGGATTACTTTGTAGTTATTATTTCTGTGTGCTAACAGACGTGACTGAAACATGGTAACTTCCATGCTAACAGACGTGACTGAAACATGGTAACTTCCATGCTAACAGACGTGACTGAAACATGGTAACTTCCATGCTAACAGACGTGACTGAAACATGGTAACTTCCATGCTAACAGACGTGACTGAAACATGGTAACTTCCATGCTAACAGACGTGACTGAAACATGGTAACTTCCATGCTAACAGACGTGACTGAAACATGGTAACTTCCATGCTAACAGACGTGACTGAAACATGGTAACTTCCATGCTAACAGACGTGACTGAAACATGGTAACTTCCATGCTAACAGACGTGACTGAAACATGGTAACTTCCATGCTAACAGACGTGACTGAAACATGGTAACTTCCATGCTAACAGACGTGACTGAAACATGGTAACTTCCATGCTAACAGACGTGACTGAAACATGGTAACTTCCATGCTAACAGACGTGACTGAAACATGGTAACTTCCATGCTAACAGACGTGACTGAAACATGCTAACTTCCATGCTAACAGACGTGACTGAAACATGCTAACTTCCATGCTAACAGACGGTGCAGCACAAGCTAGCGGAGCTGAAGACAGAGATCTGTGTGGGCCGGGCGTTCGTAGACAGCTGCCTTCAGCTGCACGCCGAGAAGCGCCTGGACTCCTCAACGGCCTCCATGGCCAAATACTGGTGAGAATTAAGCAGTGTTGATTTCGTCGACTAAAACTAAGACGAAAAATGTTCGACTACCCTTATTTCACAAACTAAATGAAAAATACGCTGCGATGACTAAAACTAAGACTAAATATACTGACAATTTCGTCAACAGATAAAAACTATACTAAAATGTTAGGAAGGCACTAGTGGACAAGAGATCCAGTATAAGTCATTTTACACTTTGTTGCATGCTGAAAATAGCAGATCTACAAGCTCGACGCGTTGCGAGCTTGTAGATCGGCTATTTTCAGCAACTGTAAAATCAGTCATTTCGACCTAAATCACCTGTAGATTTAGTCGACTAAAATCTTATGATATTTAGTCGACTAAAACTAGACTAAATCATTCCGGGTGACTAAAATGTGACTATATAGATAAACTATTCAAGAGTCTAATGACTAAAACTAAAATAAAAATTTGCTTTTCCAAAAATGACACTGGTGAGAAGACCCCTCTGAAATGGACTGTGCTCCTAGCTAGGTCTGTGACCGTGAGTGTGGTGTTGTTTTTGCTTGGAACAAACCTACAGTTTTGCTGTATATGCTAACGGTCCATGTTGTTCCTTCATGTGGCATCAGGGCGTCGGACCTCCAGAACATACTGTAGATGTTAACGGTCCATGTTGTTCCTTCATGTGGCATCAGGGCGTCAGACCTCCAGAACATACTGTATATGTTAACGGTCCATGTTGTTCCTTCATGTGGTATCAGGGCGTCGGACCTTCAGAACATACTGTAGATGTTAACGGTCCATGTTGTTCCTTCATGTGGCATCAGGGCGTCGGACCTCCAGAACATACTGTAGATGTTAACGGTCCATGTTGTTCCTTCATGTGGCATCAGGGCGTCGGACCTTCAGAACATACTGTAGATGTTAACGGTCCATGTTGTTCCTTCATGTGGTATCAGGGCGTCGGACCTTCAGAACATACTGTATATGTTAACGGTCCATGTTGTTCCTTCATGTGGCATCAGGGCGTCGGACCTCCAGAACATACTGTAGATGTTAACGGTCCATGTTGTTCCTTCATGTGGCATCAGGGCGTCGGACCTTCAGAACATACTGTAGATGTTAACGGTCCATGTTGTTCCTTCATGTGGCATCAGGGCGTCGGACCTCCAGAACATACTGTATATGTTAACGGTCCATGTTGTTCCTTCATGTGGCATCAGGGCGTCGGACCTTCAGAACATACTGTAGATGTTAACGGTCCATGTTGTTCCTTCATGTGGCATCAGGGCGTCGGACCTTCAGAACATACTGTAGATGTTAACGGTCCATGTTGTTCCTTCATGTGGCATCAGGGCGTCGGACCTTCAGAACATACTGTAGATGTTAACGGTCCATGTTGTTCCTTCATGTGGCATCAGGGCGTCGGACCTCCAGAACATACTGTATATGTTAACGTCCATGTTGTTCCTTCATGTGGTATCAGGGCGTCGGACCTCCAGAACATACTGTAGATGTTAACGGTCCATGTTGTTCCTTCATGTGGCATCAGGGCGTCGGACCTCCAGAACATACTGTATATGTTAACGGTCCATGTTGTTCCTTCATGTGGTATCAGGGCGTCGGACCTCCAGAACATACTGTATATGTTAACGGTCCATGTTGTTCCTTCATGTGGCATCAGGGCGTCGGACCTCCAGAACATACTGTATATGTTAACGGTCCATGTTGTTCCTTCATGTGGTATCAGGGCGTCGGACCTTCAGAACATACTGTATATGTTAACGGTCCATGTTGTTCCTTCATGTGGCATCAGGGCGTCGGACCTCCAGAACATACTGTATATGTTAACGGTCCATGTTGTTCCTTCATGTGGTATCAGGGCGTCGGACCTCCAGAACATACTGTATATGTTAACGGTCCATGTTGTTCCTTCATGTGGTATCAGGGCGTCGGACCTTCAGAACATACTGTATATGTTAACGGTCCATGTTGTTCCTTCATGTGGCATCAGGGCGTCGGACCTTCAGAACATACTGTAGATGTTAACGGTCCATGTTGTTCCTTCATGTGGCATCAGGGCGTCGGACCTTCAGAACATACTGTAGATGTTAACGGTCCATGTTGTTCCTTCATGTGGTATCAGGGCGTCAGACCTCCAGAACATACTGTATATGTTAACGGTCCATGTTGTTCCTTCATGTGGCATCAGGGCGTCAGACCTTCAGAACATACTGTAGATGTTAACGGTCCATGTTGTTCCTTCATGTGGTATCAGGGCGTCGGACCTTCAGAACATACTGTATATGCTAACGGTCCATGTTGTTCCTTCATGTGGCATCAGGGCGTCGGACCTTCAGAACATACTGTATATGCTAACGGTCCATGTTGTTCCTTCATGTGGCATCAGGGCGTCAGACCTCCAGAACATACTGTATATGTTAACGGTCCATGTTGTTCCTTCATGTGGTATCAGGGCGTCGGACCTTCAGAACATACTGTATATGTTAACGGTCCATGTTGTTCCTTCATGTGGTATCAGGGCGTCGGACCTTCAGAACATACTGTATATGTTAACGGTCCATGTTGTTCATTCATGTGGTATCAGGGCGTCGGACCTTCAGAACATACTGTAGATGTTAACGGTCCATGTTGTTCATTCATGTGGTATCAGGGCGTCGGACCTCCAGAACATACTGTATATGTTAACGGTCCATGTTGTTCCTTCATGTGGTATCAGGGCGTCGGACCTTCAGAACATACTGTATATGTTAACGGTCCATGTTGTTCCTTCATGTGGTATCAGGGCGTCGGACCTTCAGAACATACTGTAGATGTTAACGGTCCATGTTGTTCCTTCATGTGGTATCAGGGCGTCGGACCTCCAGAACATACTGTATATGTTAACGGTCCATGTTGTTCCTTCATGTGGTATCAGGGCGTCGGACCTTCAGAACATACTGTAGATGTTAACGGTCCATGTTGTTCCTTCATGTGGTATCAGGGCGTCGGACCTTCAGAACATACTGTAGATGTTAACGGTCCATGTTGTTCCTTCATGTGGCATCAGGGCGTCGGACCTTCAGAACATACTGTAGATGTTAACGGTCCATGTTGTTCCTTCATGTGGCATCAGGGCGTCAGACCTCCAGAACATACTGTATATGTTAACGGTCCATGTTGTTCCTTCATGTGGTATCAGGGCGTCGGACCTTCAGAACATACTGTATATGTTAACGGTCCATGTTGTTCCTTCATGTGGTATCAGGGCGTCGGACCTTCAGAACATACTGTATATGTTAACGGTCCATGTTGTTCATTCATGTGGTATCAGGGCGTCGGACCTTCAGAACATACTGTAGATGTTAACGGTCCATGTTGTTCCTTCATGTGGCATCAGGGCGTCGGACCTTCAGAACATACTGTAGATGTTAACGGTCCATGTTGTTCCTTCATGTGGCATCAGGGCGTCAGACCTTCAGAACATACTGTAGATGTTAACGGTCCATGTTGTTCCTTCATGTGGCATCAGGGCGTCAGACCTCCAGAACATACTGTAGATGTTAACGGTCCATGTTGTTCCTTCATGTGGCATCAGGGCGTCGGACCTTCAGAACATACTGTATATGTTAACGTCCATGTTGTTCCTTCATGTGGCATCAGGGCGTCAGACCTCCAGAACAAAGTGGCGACACAGTGCTTGCAGCTCCACGGAGGCTGGGGGTACATGTGGGAGTTCCCCATCGCCAGGGCGTTCGTGGACTCCAGAATCCAGCCCATCTACGGAGGCACCAATGAGATCATGAAGGAGCTCATCGCTCGCACCATCGTCAGCCAGAAGTGAGCGGCGGAGCTTTGCCCGGGCGGAGGGAGGGCGGAGGGAGAGAACGGAGCTTTGCCCGGGCGGAGGGAGGGCGGAGGGAGAGAACGGAGCTTTGCCCGGGCGGAGGGAGGGCGGAGGGAGAGAACGGAGCTTTGCCCGGGCGGAGGGAGGGTGGAGGGAGAGAACGGAGCTTTGCCCGGGCGGAGGGAGGGTGGAGGGAGAGAACGGAGCTTTGCCCGGGCGGAGGGAGGGCGGAGGGAGAGAACGGAGCGCTGCGTTGCTTTGGGGTCTTTGTCAATAACTGCAGATGTAGCAGGAAGATTGTAGAGGTGTTCTCTTTCTCAGCATGTCTTAGCTTGAGATCACATATTAATCCCTGGTATGGAAGTAAAGCTTGTTGCGTTACTGGTTAACTTAAGTTGTAGCACATGCTTGTTTTACCAGCACAGCACTCCTCGGCTACGTTTACCTGACCTGGTGGTTGACTTTAGGGTTCATTAACTGACCCTTTAGGGTTCATGGTACTTCTCGTTGTGCCTCTGGGTAAACGGTGTCTTCCTAAATGCCTACATTGTAAATTAAAGCTGCTATAAGTAAAGCAATAATGTGTCAACATTTGAATGACTTTTTTCTTGATATTCAGACAGCCAGCAATGAGTCAAACGCTCCCAATGTAGTCTCTGTGACACGTCTATTCTAGGGGCCACAATCTGCATTCAAAGATGTTCCTAGTGCCTTTGTCATTGGTCCAAAAAAAAAAAAAAAAACCCAGGTCGAAATGACAAAAGTAGACAGGCAAATCGACCAATGACAAAGCTTCTAGGAACATCTTTGAATGCAGATTGCGGCCCCTAGATGTGTCACAGAGACTACATTTCTTTGGGGGGGGAGCGTTTTACCCATCACTCCAAAAAGGTAATTTATTAGTCATTAATTTGAAAATGTATTGCTTCTAGCAGCTTTAAGAGATTATTGGTCAAGGTTCTTATTCCTGTGGTTAAAACCAGACACGGTATTGCGAATGTTCTTAAAGGACCACTTCACCACTTTTCAACCTATCTTCATATAATAGGTCCTCACTAATAATCATGATAAAATGGCGCATTATTTGTCTACTCGGTCTGTGTCTCATAGAAGGGCTGTGGGCAGTTCAGAAACCAGTCTGTGTCTCATAGGAGGGCTGTGGGCAGTTCAGAAACCAGTCTGTGTCTCATAGGAGGGCTGTGGGCAGTTCAGAAACCAGTCTGTGTCTCATAGGAGGGCTGTGGGCAGTTCAGAAACCAGTCTGTGTCTCATAGGAGGGCTGTGGGCAGTTCAGAAACCAGTCTGTGTCTCATAGGAGGGCTGTGGGCAGTTCAGAAACCAGTCTGTGTCTCATAGGAGGGCTGTGGGCAGTTCAGAAACCAGTCTGTGTCTCATAGGAGGGCTGTGGGCAGTTCAGAAACCAGTCTGTGTCTCATAGGAGGGCTGTGGGCAGTTCAGAAACCGTCTTCCAGTGACATCGATGTGGAATACAAGCTAATAGAAACTTCAGGCTTTCTAGTCCTGAAAAGTTGCAATGCGAAAATGGAAGCCATCGTTCTCACGATAATGAAAATCTTTTGTAAAGAAAATCTTGTTTAAAAAAAATAATCTGCTTAATGATGATGTCACTGGAAGACGGTTTCTAAACTGCCCACAGCCCTCCTATGAGACACAGACTGAGTAGAAAGGAATCATGCCATTTTATCATGATTATTAGTGAGGACCTATTCTATGAAGATAGGTTGAAAAGTGGTGAAGTGGTCCTTTAATACAGCACAAACTCCAAGGGCTAATACTCTTTAGTGATGTATATTTAATACTCTTAGTGATGTGTATGTTTTGTAAAAGTGTTAGTTGGCTGTTGTGAATATTTCTGTGGATCTCGTTTGACTGGTCTGATCAATTAAGCCTTTTGCCTAATATATATATATGAACACATGAACTTATTAATGTCCGTCCGTTTGATCACCAACACAACACTGTTCACTCAGGGCTGAGGGTGGAGTGAGAACTGTTCACTCAGGGCTCAGGGTGGAGTGAGAACTGTTCACTCAGGGCTCAGGGTGGAGTGAGAACTGTTCACTCAGGGCTCAGGGTGGAGTGAGAACTGTTCACTCAGGGCTCAGGGTGGAGTGAGAACTGTTCACTCAGGGCTCAGGGTGGAGTGAGAACTGTTCACTCAGGGCTCAGGGTGGAGTGAGAACTGTTCACTCAGGGCTCAGGGTGGAGTGAGAACTGTTCACTCAGGGCTCAGGGTGGAGTGAGAACTGTTCACTCAGGGCTGAGAGTGGAGTGAGAACTGTTCACTCAGGGCTCAGGGTGGAGTGAGAACTGTTCACTCAGGGCTGAGAGTGGAGTGAGAACTGTTCACTCAGGGCTCAGGGTGGAGTGAGAACTGTTCACTCAGGGCTCAGGGTGGAGTGAGAACTGTTCACTCAGGGCTCAGGGTGGAGTGAGAACTGTTCACTCAGGGCTCAGGGTGGAGTGAGAACTGTTCACTCAGGGCTCAGGGTGGAGTGAGAACTGTTCACTCAGGGCTCAGGGTGGAGTGAGAACTGTTCACTCAGGGCTCAGGGTGGAGTGAGAACTGTTCACTCAGGGCTGAGGGTGGAGTGAGAACTGTTCACTCAGGGCTCAGGGTGGAGTGAGAACTGTTCACTCAGGGCTCAGGGTGGAGTGAGAACTGTTCACTCAGGGCTCAGGGTGGAGTGAGAACTGTTCACTCAGGGCTCAGGGTGGAGTGAGAACTGAAAGATTAACTGCTGCAAATCAATGTTCTCAGTGGTTCATAAAGCAACTTGATAACCTGTTTGTTTTTTATATATAATATTTTGATTCCTGTCAATAAATATTTAAAATAGTCTTGTTATGAATTTGTTCTTTTCTTTTTTTACAATTAGGACAAATACAGCAAATACATGTGTCTCAATGTAACTGGACTACTGAGTCTCCATGGCATACATGTTGTGTTGTCCTCCTGCCTGCAGGTGGTGGTGAAGGCTCAATTATAGTCTCCACCAGGCTGAAGGCATGGGGAGAGTATGTTTTGCACTCTGTGCGTGTGTGTGTCCATCCGTCTGTTACCAGCTAATCTCCGACACCGTTAACCCGGTCGATGCCACATTTTACACACACTCCCTGGATGCCAACGACGAACCTCTGCCCCAAATGTTCTTGAACGGACTGTTGTAGCGCCACCAGTAGGCCGACTTTTGTAAAACACATTTTTGCATATTACTCCTCCAAATTCTGTCCAGAACTCCTGCAAATTGTTACACATTATCTCTATAGTCATGTGTTCAAGACGGATCTGTCCCATATTTCATATTCCATCCTAATTGGCCATTATTGGCTTTCAAAGTTTGCAGGATTGGCACGTTTTGAACAAAAAGCCTCAAATCATGAACGCAGCGTGCAATTTACGTGAAATCTTTCCCGGACTTTCCTACTAGGCTGAGGAATATATCCCACCCTTTTTACATTGGCCTGTTATAGCGCCACCAACAGGTGGATTTTTGCAAAACACATTTCTGGAACAAAATGCCTCAAATCATCCAATTGCCATCCAAGGCGTAAGAAGAAATTGCACCCTTTTCACATTGGCCTATTATAGTGCCACGAGGAGGCCACAACCTGACCTGCCCTGGTGGAGACCTGTCCTATTATAGCGCCACCAGGAGGCCACAACCTGACCTGCCCTGGTGGAGACCTGTCCTATTATAGCGCCACCAGGAGGCCACAACCTGACCTGCCCTGGTGGAGACCTGTCCTATTATAGCGCCACCAGGAGGCCACAACCTGACCTGCCCTGGTGGAGACCTGTCCTATTATAGCGCCACCAGGAGGCCATAACCTGACCTGCCCTGGTGGAGACCTGTGCCCAGAGGGGCAGTTTATCTAGTTATTTCATGCATTTATTAATTTCCCCCCAGAAATGATAATAAACTAATGAAAAAAGTAATTGATTAAACAACTAGCCCTCTCACATTTAGGACAGTATCCTATCAGTCACAAGAACCAAGGATGTGTGTTTTCATTTTCAATTAATCTAACATGTTTATATAGGAAGGTTTTATATAGGAAGGGGGGATCTGTCTGATCTAATTAATATTGATATATTTATATAGGAATACCGAATACCTAACATTTATCTGGTATGCGGTCTAGTCTAACTTGGACTCAGGGGTGTGGACGCCTCTGCCTTGCATAGTCCCCACTCCCCAGTGAATAGGCATGTTGCCTCTCACTGGTAACCTAACGTTGGATTTTAAATATATGAAGGTATTGCAGGCTGGGATTTTACAAAAAAGCCCCCCTTTTAACATACACACACGCACACGCGCGCACACACACACACACACACACACACACACACACACACACACACACACACACATACATACATACATACATACATACATATAGTACATATAGTACATACATACATACATACATAGTACATACATGTAACGGGTAGAAGAAATACTCTGTTTATTGTAGTGAAATTCCTGCTAATATATGTCTATAGTTTATCCTCCTGCGTGAGTGGTTGTTTGGCGCCCCCTACTGGTAGCCTATAAATGTGACCGGAAACGGAAATTCCCCACAGTCTGACTAGCTATCTGCTGTGGTGAGTGTGAATTGTCCGGTGCTCCTCTGAAAAAGTATTATAAAGTACACAAAAGCTAACGTGAGATTTGCTGTATGATACACAGTCATGTAACAACTTTGAAGATGCTATCCCAGTGTATTTTCGTTTTGTGTTTGTTGCTCACGTTGGTTGTACTATTTATTTTGATACTGAAGACAATGTTATCTTTCTTATAGACGTCACTACCAGCGGAGGAGCTTAACCAAAATATGTTTGTGCTTATGAACCACTCATTTGCAGGTAAATGTTGTTGCACTATGTTTTGTATTAAGTCAGAGATGTTTACAAGTTCAAAGTTCATGTTGTATTGTGGACCGTGGATGCCATTTTAGAATAATGCGCATCGCGCCTAAACGTGGTGGCTGCTGTATATTCTGTGTACCACCAGAGGGTGCTGGTATGCAGTTTATTAATTCATTTTGGCTACCGTCTTGTATTTCTGTTTCATTTCTATATAAAAAGGATGTTGTAGGTTAAAAGCAAGTTAAAAAGATATTGTATTTGAATTCATTGTAAAGCATTAATGTTAGGACCCAGTTAAAACCACTATACGATCACATGTTAAAAAGAATACTGTTACCATTGTAAAAAGACATCTGAATGCATTTAATGTAAAATGTAAAGTATTTTAAGATGTTCTGTACTACACAGTCTGACTAGCTATCTGCTGTGACGTCACTACCAGCGGAGGAGCTTAACCAAAATATGTTTGTGCTTATGAACCACTCATTTGCAGCTACCTCAGTAAAAGAACCACAACACCCAACCCAGTGCCTCTGTGTGTGTGTTGCATGACGGGACGGGTACACAACCGTTACATTGGTGCCGTGACCCGTGACTTCAATCAAGTCCAGCGAACCGGTGACCGTCCTGTCTGCCGCATCGCTTCATGAAGACATCAGTTCACAGTATTTGTGGGTTCACAGTTGACACGGTAGCATTGCAGTGCAGTGAAAAGTATTACTGTACACTGTACAGTGTCACAGTGAAACAAGGAACTTTATGTGCCACACCATGTCGTGTCACAGAAGCCACTGATTTTGTTTTTGTCATTTCTATTTATTTACCATTTTTCTATTGATGATTTCACACTCCATGGTGGAATACTGTTTGGGATTTTGAACATCCATAATTGTGTCAAACCATTTTGAACCATGTTTAATCAGAGTAACCACTTTCGGTTTGGCACACCCATTAGTGTTAGTAGAGGCAGGGGTATGCGTGCTCCTATTCCTTTTTCTGTTGATAGTCCTACTCCAGGTGGTGTTATGCCCTCATTAGAGGCAGTTACCAGTGTCAGGGTCCGTAATGCAGCTGACCGTCACACCAGCACACCTACACCTCAGGTCACATCTACGCCACGTCCTACTAGTAACAGTTCTGAGTGTGTAAATGACCAGATGAGGACTGTTATCCAGGAGATAGGACGTCAGTTAGCTGACAGCATCATGTCGCACATACAGCCTCACAACACAGTGGCTCCCAGTTCTACAGCCACACAAAATGTAGCGAGCACATTGAGTCAGTCCAGTCATGTGTCGGATTTATCTCAGGTCCAGGTTGTCACACAGAGAAAGGTTAAAGAACCGCCATGTTTTGTAGGCAATGACTCAGTCACAGTGCATGACTGGGAAGATCAGATGAGAACATTCATAAAGAAGAGTAATGTTAGGGTTGCAGAGCAGGCTGAGGAAATTATTATGCATTTGAGGGGAAAGGCTAAGGATGTAGTTAGGTTTGGAATTAGAAACAGCAACATTGACATTACTGCTCACCCTGACATGATTTATGTTCTCCTCAGAAAGCACTTCAGTTCTACTAAGTACTCTGCTGTCCCTTTAGCTGACTTTTACTCGACTTTGCCCAAAGACCAGGAAGACCCCTATGACTACTGGCTGAGACTAAACAGAGCAGCTGACCTCGCCACTGACTGCCTGAGAGAGCAGGGCAAAACACTTGACAACCCTGAAGTGGAGGTGACTCGCATGTTTATTAGGAACTGTCCCTGCAAGGACCTAGCCCTGACTTTCAGATCCAAAACTGTCGACAGGTGGTCAGCGTGTGAAGTTCTGGAGGTGCTGAACGAGTATCACGCTGAAATGGGCTGCAAAGCAACTTCCCCAGTGCATCCTGTGAAGAAGGTGGACATTGCCGTGCACAGAGCAGAGGTGAGCCATAGCCCAGTCCCTGCCCACAGCGGTCAGGAGCCACCTCAGGCACAGAGCCCACAGTATGTCCCCCTAGCAGAGGTGATGTCTATGTTGGAGAAGGTTCTGCTGCGTGGAGCGTCTGACCAGTCACAAGTGAGGAGGCGAGCTCCGCCCAGGCGACCTACAGACAGTGCAGACAGGATTGACGGTTTCACTGACAAGCCGTGCATTATCTGCAAAAACGACGATCACAGTGCTTTCTCTCATTGCCGAGAAAATAGACTTTGTTTCAAGTGCCATGCTCCAGGCCATTCACGCAACGACTGTCCAGCAAGAAGGGCTGTCCCGGAGCAGCAGGGAAACTGACTAGTCTGCGCATAGGGGAGGACAGTGCAGATGAACCCAATGAGCCTCCCACCAGTGATGAGACACCCGACATGCAAGATAGAGAGTCCCTCTATGAGTTGTACAGCAGTACATTGCCCCCGTCCAAGAAGCTGATCTTTCAGGGATCCCAGAGAATAGCGGAGACTGACAGCCTGTTCTACACACCTGTGTCTGTGAAGAATGGGCCCACTCTCAAAGCGCTGTTAGACAGCGGGTCGATGGCCTGTACAATAAGTGAGTCCTCTGTTGAGTCCCTGCTACAGCAATGCCCTGGCATGATAGGAGACAAAGCTACTGGTTATGTCATTATAGGCTGCGGTGGACACCGTGTTTCCCCCAAAGACATGTATGACCTTGATGTCACAGTTTACGGATGCAGGATGATCATTCCGTCGATGGTTGTCCCAGGCCAGACAGAACAGATGATTCTTGGCAGCAACGCCATCAAGCACATTCTAACCCAACTAAAGAGCACTGACGGCTACTGGAAACTAGTTTCCTCGCCCAACAATGGTCAGACTGATGACCACTGCCAATTCCTGTCACTGATTTCCAACACGGAGCGATGGAGAGGTGATTGCATTCCGGATAAGGTGGGGACAGTGAAAGTCAAGAGTTGTGTGACACTGAAACCACGGAGTGAGCACCTTGTCTGGGGCAAGTTACCTGAGTCAGCAGTGATGTCGGCAGGAAGTACAGTGATCGTTGAGCCAACGCAGTCTAAAGCCAGACCCAAGCAGATCCTTGTTGGGAGAGTTGTCACTCCTCTTTGGGGAGATCGATGGGTGCCTGTTAAAATCATCAACCCTACAGACCGAGCTGTGGTGCTGAGAAGGAACGCCAAGATAGCAGATGTTTCTCCCTGTATTGCAGTTGAAGACCTACCAAAAGCAGACGAGGTCAAGTGTAATGTGCAGAGTGTGCAGAGCGAAGATGTGCAGCCGAGGTCAGAAGAGGACATGGTGCGTGCGCTGGAGGCTCTGGGTCTGCAAGACATTGACCTGAAGTCGTGTGAAGTGTCGCTGCAGTGGAAGGACAAGCTCCTTAACATGATCGAGCAGTACGAGTCAATCTTCTCCCGACACAAAATGGACTGTGGAGAGGCTAAGGAGTTTGTGCATCGCATCCACCTGGTCGACGACAAGCCGTTCCGTCTACCCTACAGACGCATACCACCGAGCCAGTATGAGAAACTGAGGACGACTCTGAATGACATGGAAGAGAGAGGCATTATTCAGAAGTCGAACAGCGAGTATGCATCTGCACTCGTTCTGGTATGGAAACCGAATGGAGACCTCAGAGTCTGCACTGACTTCAGATGGCTTAACGCAAGAACTGTGAAGGATGCCTACCCACTGCCGCATCAAGCCGATGCTCTAGCCGCACTCGGTGGAAACGCTTTCTTCTCCACGATGGACCTGACATCAGGCTTTTATAATGTCCCTATGCACCCTGACGACAAGAAGTATACAGCGTTCTCATCGCCCTTTGGACTTCATGAATACAACCGTCTCCCTCAAGGTCTATGTAACAGTCCAGCTACGTTCATGAGGATGATGATGTCCATATTTGGTGATGAGAATTTCACAAGTCTGTTGTGCTACCTAGATGATTTAATGGTGTTTGCTCCTACAGAAGAAGCTGCACTCCGACGCCTGCAGATGGTGTTTGCCCGCCTCAAGGAGCACAACCTTAAACTCGCACCCAAGAAGTGCTTCTTCCTCAGAAGGACCGTGAAGTTTCTTGGGCATGTCATCAGTGAAGATGGTGTTCGGACAAACCCTGAGAAAGTGCGAGCCATAAATGACGTCCAAGTCACCGACCTCATGGAGTCCGATGGGAGAACACCTTGCCCTAGTAAAATCAGATCGTTTCTAGGCATGGTGATGTACTATCAAAGTTTCATCGAAGCATGTTCTGCGAAGGCAAAACCGCTGTTCAAGCTCACAGCTGAACCTGGTGCTCAGCACAAGCACAAGAGAGGTCGCAAACCTGTGAAGAAAGGAGGTCATGTGAAGCTGACGCCTGCTGATTGGACAGACGCTTGCCAGAACGCTTTCGAGACACTGAAACACGACCTCATGACAAGTGTCACTCTAGCCCACCCAGATTTCAATGCCCCGTTCATTCTAGCCGTCGACGCGTTCGATGGGATTGGAGCTGTCCTGTCGCAACTGCCGCCTGGTGGAAAAGTAGCCAGACCAGTCGCCTTTGCGAGTAGAACCCTCTCACGCTCCCAGCTGAACTACCCTGCACACCGGCTTGAATTTCTTGCCTTGAAATGGGCAGTATGTGACAAGTTCAGCCATTGGTTGAAAGGCAG
The DNA here is from genome assembly GCF_951216825.1 of Electrona antarctica. Lineage (NCBI taxonomy): Eukaryota > Metazoa > Chordata > Actinopteri > Myctophiformes > Myctophidae > Electrona > Electrona antarctica. The sequence goes on along the minus strand of NW_027638140.1, from coordinate 31,592 downwards.
ACACTTCACCACATGGACTGACAATAACCCCTTGACATACATTCTGACCAAACCCAGACTTGATGCGTGTGAACAGCGATGGGTGGCGAAGCTCGCTGCATACGACTTTGACTTGAAGTACATCCCCGGCCCAAAGAACATCGTAGCCGACGCCTTGAGCCGTGAGCCGTTTGTCCAGTCGTGTGTGGGTCATCGCCTTGTGAACGAGCATTATGCCTCGCTGTTGGACCAGGTCAACGGTGTGAACGACAGACTCGTGCAAGACGTCTTCAGAGTGTCCAACAACTGTCAGGCTGTTGTGGACGGCGGTGGTGAAGCATCGAACGAGCCTGTGCAGGAGGCAGTTCCACCGTTCACAAGAGGCTCAGTCGCTTCAGAGGACGTCGCTGCCATCCTCAATGCTCAGTCCACCGGAGGTGTGAGTCATGTGATGGGAACCGGTGCTAGCCCCAATCTTCTGCAGAAGGAAGACCAGTCCACTGCACTCCCACAGAGCCAGCTTGTCAGTCAGCAGGAGGCTGACAGCACAATAAGCAGAGCCATGTACTTTGTGCAGAGACACAGGAGACCTACCAAGCGTGAGAGAGCTGTTGAGTCACAAAGCGTGATTAAGTTGCTGAAGCATTGGAGTAGACTCACCATACAGAATGGCATGCTGTACAAGACAAAGAAAGACCCCCACATGAACAAGAAGATCTTCCAGTTCATAGTGCCTGACTCGTTGAAGCAGAAAGTCCTCCATGGTCTCCATGACACAGCGGGTCACCAAGGCCAACACCGTACCTTGTCTCTGGTGAGGCAAAGGTTCTTCTGGAATGGCATGGAACGTGACGTTGTGAACTATGTTCGCTCCTGTCAGCGCTGCATAGTAGGGAAGACGCCTGAGCCACACAGCCGTGCGCCACTCAAGAACATAGTCACCTCTGAGCCTATGGAGTTAGTCTGCATAGACTTTTGGACCGCTGAGCAAGGGAACAAGTCTGTCGATGTTCTAGTTGTGACCGATCATTTCTCCAAAATGGCACACGCCTTCCCGTGCAGGAATCAGACCGCCAAGCAAGTCGCTCGTCGTCTCTGGAATGACTTCTTTCTCATTTATGGTTTTCCTCGTCGTCTCCATTCGGACCAGGGAGCCAACTTTGAGAGCAAGCTGATTAAGGAGCTTCTAGAGATGGCCGGGGTACAGAAATCCCATACGACTCCGTATCACCCCATGGGAAATGGTATCACAGAGCGATTTAACAGGACGCTGGGAGGTATGATCAGATCCCTTCCCCCTCAGCCCAAGGCAAGGTGGCCACAAATGCTGCAGCTGCTCACCTTCTGCTACAACTGCACGGAGCATGAGACGACAGGATTCGCACCATTCTACCTTGTGTTTGGAAGGATCCCTCGTCTCCCTGTCGACGTCATGTTTCAGCATGCCCTCACCAATGATGCTGTTGTCAGTCACTCTGACTTTGTGTCCCACCTGAAGAAAGACCTACGTGAGGCTGCTCAGATTGTGCAGAAGAACAGTCTCAAGGAACAGACTCGCCACGCCAACCTGTACAACCGCAGAGCCAAGGGCTCACCTCTCGTCGTTGGAGACAGAGTGCTGATTGCCAACAGAGGTGTGCCAGGGAAGCGCAAGGTTGCAGACAAGTGGGAGTCAACTCCTTATGAGGTCATATCAGTCAAGCCTGATATAAACGTCTACAGAGTCAAGGATACCCTGACAGGCAGAGAGAGAGTCGTCCACAGGAATCTGTTGCTCTCTGTTAGCTTCTTGCCCTGTGAGAGAGATGAGGACGTTGGATCTGCGCACTCAGTAAGTGATGCTGCTGCACATGGAAGTGATCTATGCCCCGATGTACCTGATGTGATGGAAGACAGTGATGTACGTACAGTCAACTGGCTGATGCAGGCCGATAGTGATGGAGTCCATTCAGAAGAGGACGAAGACTCACTTGACCAGGGATCTGATGTTTCCCAGTCTGGCTCTCTCACAGTCGACACATCCAGTCAAGCCGGTCACCAAGCCCCTGACCAAGATGTTGCCCACTCGACAGTCGACAGTGTGGAAGACCCACCACACTGCCCTGAAGACATGTTCCCCACAGACACAGACGTGGCCCCTTCCGACACTGTCCGTTCAGACATGTCCCTTCCTGATGATGTCCCCACAGACTTAGCCCCTCCTGTTGACAATCCCCCTGACATTGAATCCCCAGACACCGACGCCCCTGAGACAGCCATTCCAGGTAGTGACTGTTCAGACACTTACGTTCCAGGCAACCAACCTCAGGCAGTTTACACGAGGCCTAGCCGTCGTGTTCTCAGGGATCGTGGGTCCATCAGGCCCCCCAATCGTCTAATCTGTGAGATGAATAACCAAGCAGTAGATGAGGATTCTGTGTCCACAGTATCAGTTAGTTCCCTAGTTCAGTTCTTTACACATGCATTTTCAGTTTGAGTAACAGGGTTATGAGAGTATTGACCACAGAAGTGTTTAGTTAGTACACTTGAAGCTGCAGGAACAGTGTTTACAATTCAGAGGTGTAATTGGCATCTTTGAGTCTGTGTTTAGTTAGGAGTTTGATCGCCTTCTTTCTTTACATACTCCTTTGGGGAGAGTTTTTTTACTGACATATACACATTTGTTCCTGTAGTGATGCACAGTTTTTTTTGTTTTTTACCTCAGTATACGCACTTTTTGGTTTTGTTTGTTTTGTGTCAAGAGTTGCACTTCCTATATTTAGCAGAATTTCAGAGGGGTGTATGTAACGGGTAGAAGAAATACTCTGTTTATTGTAGTGAAATTCCTGCTAATATATGTCTATAGTTTATCCTCCTGCGTGAGTGGTTGTTTGGCGCCCCCTACTGGTAGCCTATAAATGTGACCGGAAACGGAAATTCCCCACAGTCTGACTAGCTATCTGCTGTGGTGAGTGTGAATTGTCCGGTGCTCCTCTGAAAAAGTATTATAAAGTACACAAAAGCTAACGTGAGATTTGCTGTATGATACACAGTCATGTAACAACTTTGAAGATGCTATCCCAGTGTATTTTCGTTTTGTGTTTGTTGCTCACGTTGGTTGTACTATTTATTTTGATACTGAAGACAATGTTATCTTTCTTATAGACGTCACTACCAGCGGAGGAGCTTAACCAAAATATGTTTGTGCTTATGAACCACTCATTTGCAGGTAAATGTTGTTGCACTATGTTTTGTATTAAGTCAGAGATGTTTACAAGTTCAAAGTTCATGTTGTATTGTGGACCGTGGATGCCATTTTAGAATAATGCGCATCGCGCCTAAACGTGGTGGCTGCTGTATATTCTGTGTACCACCAGAGGGTGCTGGTATGCAGTTTATTAATTCATTTTGGCTACCGTCTTGTATTTCTGTTTCATTTCTATATAAAAAGGATGTTGTAGGTTAAAAGCAAGTTAAAAAGATATTGTATTTGAATTCATTGTAAAGCATTAATGTTAGGACCCAGTTAAAACCACTATACGATCACATGTTAAAAAGAATACTGTTACCATTGTAAAAAGACATCTGAATGCATTTAATGTAAAATGTAAAGTATTTTAAGATGTTCTGTACTACACAGTCTGACTAGCTATCTGCTGTGACGTCACTACCAGCGGAGGAGCTTAACCAAAATATGTTTGTGCTTATGAACCACTCATTTGCAGCTACCTCAGTAAAAGAACCACAACACCCAACCCAGTGCCTCTGTGTGTGTGATGCATGACGGGACGGGTACACAACCGTTACATACATACATACATACATAGTACATACATACATACATACATACATACATACATGCATTGATTATACTTGTTTTGTAGTGTTAACTTGTTTTATTTACACACGCACACACAAATCTATTATTCATAGATTTAAAAATGGTCACCTACAGATTTTTTTTTAAAATAATGGCTAGTTATAGTTAATTCATATATCATATTACTCCATGGCCGCATCAAAGTAAGCCTGGGACCGAGGCTATGGCCGCATGCAGAACTAGCCTGGTGAAACCACTCCCCCTGCTGGACAACTGGCGGCAGTCAGGGAGTCAGGACACCACACCACTAGACCCCATAGCCCACAGGGGGACGGTTCGTTGTGATTGGTCGGTTGGTTGGTTGTCAGGGCGACCGGAGTGTTTTTTCTTGGCAACCAACCACATCGCGGGGCCGTCCCTCCGGCCTATGGGATGTGGTGCTGGTAGCATCATTGACCTTTCATTCATGATTCCAACTCGTACAGTTACAGTACAGTACAGTTAATATTTATTATATATAATATATATATACACAAAAAAACAACATGTCTTCTTTCCTGAGGACCGTCATGGCGACCCGCCTGGCTCCAGCTCTGCGGGCCACGGCGCTCCAAAGCCGGGCCAACGTCAGCTCGAAGCCGGCCAAGTCTCCTCTGGGCCCCGCTGTAAGTCCCACCGACCACCGGCTAGCATGTTAGCTTCCACGAGGCTAACAGGCTATAGCTGTGTGTTTATGTATGTATGTCTTGTCAGTGGTTTGGGTTTAATTTAAACCTTATTGCTTTGGGCATGTGAGCCACCATTTAAATGGTGGTCCGTGGCTCACATGCCCAAAGCAATAAGTTAGCCTCTCAGACCCAAAATATTGTGTTGTCATTCATTGCATAAGATGAGATGTTGTTGGTCCAACAGTTCCATGCTGTATTGATGTTGGTTCCATTAGGAGAGATATCAGGCACACGTTGATCACAATAACACATTATTCTACATTATCTTTATTGTGTCAGACTTCTGGTAAATGAAGTAAATGCAGATGTTTTGACTCTTGATGTTTTAACTCACATCTGCTCCTTTCAGATGAGCTGTTACAACATCAAGGTCAAACTCAGTTTTAGATAACACAGTGACATTTACACATGATGTCATCAACCTATTGAGACATTTATCAATGTATTCTGTTTAAATAAATAATTTCCTTCCTTCAAGTCATGATACTTGACTGTGTCTAGTGTAGGATACTATAGATACAGTACAATCTAATCTATTTAAACTAGAAAGGCTAACTAGCCTAGTATACTATACTGTAGTATCACCCACCCCCCTTAACCCCTCACTGTATACGGTTTCTTTCTCCCTTTTTACCTCCTTCATGATGATTTCTTGTTCTTTGGCTATATAGAAGTGTATATTTATAGAAGTGTATATTTGGCTATATATAAGTGTATATTTATAGAAGTGTATATTTGTAAGTCTCTAAATGTTTTGATGAATTGAACAATTGGTGGACACTCTTGTAAACAAGTGTAATGCTTATATGGTGACGTCCACTCACAGTTAACAGTCTTTGTATTGAGTTTTGCTTGAAATGTACTGTAATTCTGCAAACTGTTAATACATACTTCAATCAATACATACTTGTGGCAGCGGTGGCCGAACGGATAGCGGCGCGGTCTAGATACCGGAAGGTTCCCAGTTCGAACCAGCCGTCCGACACGTTAAAATTACCACCGCTGAAATGCCCTTGAACAAGGCATCAACCACTACGATGAAATGTGTTCTATGAGCAGGGCCTGGCTGGAAACAAGTTCTTGAGCTTAGCCCAGATACCCTGGGTAAATATAGATTTCATTTCATTTCATTTCAATCAATCAATCAAACTCTACAAAACTATCATTTAAACTAGAAAGGCTACTAGTACTACTAGTAGCCTTAAGTTATGTAATGTATACCAGTGGTTCCCAAAGTGCGGTCTGGGGACCCCCAGGGGTCCTTGAGGGAGTTCCAGGGGGTCCCCAGATACATGATAGTTTGTAACCATATGGACCCTTATGGGTCTGTAACTCTGAGGGTGTACAGATGGAACCAAATGGACCCTTATGGGTCTGTAACTCTGAGAGTGTACAGATGGAACCAAATGGACCCTTATGGGTCTGTAACTCTGAGAGTGTACAGATGGAACCAAATGGACCCTTATGGGTCTGTAACTCTGAGAGTGTACAGATGGAACCAAATGGACCCTTATGGGTCTGTAACTCTGAGAGTGTACAGATGGAACCAAATGGACCCTTATGGGTCTGTAACTCTGAGAGTGTACAAATGGAACCAAATGGACCCTTATGGGTCTGTAACTCTGAGAGTGTACAGATGGAACCAAATGGACCCTTATGGGTCTGTAACTCTGAGGGTGTACAGATGGAACCAAATGGACCCTTATGGGTCTGTAACTCTGAGGGTGTACAGATGGAACCAAATGGACCCTTATGGGTCTGTAACTCTGAGAGTGTACAAATGGAACCAAATGGACCCTTATGGGTCTGTAACTCTGAGAGTGTACAGATGGAACCAAATGGACCCTTATGGGTCTGTAACTCTGAGGGTGTACAGATGGAACCAAATGGACCTCTCAGAGTTACATTCACATTGATTTTACAATATAAATCGGGGGTCCCATAGATAGAAATGACATTAAATGGGGGTCCGTAGACTAATGCATGTCAAACTGGGGGGTCCTTGAAATGAAACGGGTTGAGAATCACTGCTAGAGCCGTAATGATCTTCTCTTATGGGGGTCCCTGGCTGGCGTATCTTTTCAAATGGGGGTCCGCGGGCTCGTCAGTGTCAATTTGGGGGTCCTTGACATGAAAAAGTTTGGGAACCCCTGATGTATACTAATATTTTACAGTAACATAATACCATGCCGAGTAATGTATACCATATGACCTGTTATTGACAACATAGTATGCACTGTTCTGAATGGAACATTGTGTACTTGCCTAATAAAATGACTTGCCTAATATGCAGGGACGTTATGGTCCCTGTGGGGTCCCTTGGGGGTCCTTGTGGGGGTCCCTTGGGGTCCCTGTGGGGTCCTTTTTGGGGTCTCTTGGGGTCCCTGTGGGGGTCCTTGTGGGGGTCCCTGTGGGGGTCCTTGTGGGGGTCCCTTGGGGTCCCTGTGGGGGTCCCTGTGGGGTCCCTGTGGGGGTCCCTGTGGGGTCCCTGTGGGGGTCCTTGTGGGGGTCCCTGTGGGGGTCCCTGTGGGGGTCCCTGTGGGGGTCCTTGTTGGGGTCCCTGTGGGGGTCCCTGTGGGGGTCCTTGTGGGGGTCCCTGTGGGGGTCCTTGTGGGGGTCCCTTGGGGTCCCTGTGGGGGTCCCTGTGGGGTCCCTGTGGGGGTCCTTGTGGGGGTCCCTGTGGGGGTCCTTGTGGGGGTCCCTGTGGGGTCCCTGTGGGGGTCCTTGTGGGGGTCCCTTGGGGTCCCTGTGGGGGTCCCTGTGGGGGTCCTTGTGGGGGTCCCTGTGGGGGTCCCTTGGGGTCCCTGTGGGGGTCCCTGTGGGGTCCCTGTGGGGGTCCTTGTGGGGGTCCCTGTGGGGGTCCTTGTGGGGGTCCCTTGGGGTCCCTGTGGGGTCCCTGTGGGGGTCCTTGTGGGGGTCCCTGTGGGGGTCCTTGTGGGGGTCCCTGTGGGGGTCCCTTGGGGTCCCTGTGGGGGTCCCTGTGGGGTCCCTTGGGGTCCCTGTGGGGGTCCTTGTTGGGGTCCCTGTGGGGGTCCCTGTGGGGGTCCTTGTGGGGGTCCTTGTTGGGGTCCCTGTGGGGGTCCCTGTGGGGGTCCTTGTGGGGGTCCCTGTGGGGGTCCCTGTGGGGGTCCTTGTGGGGGTCCTTGTGGGGGTCCCTGTGGGGGTCCCTGTGGGGGTCCTTGTGGGGGTCCCTGTGGGGGTCCCTGTGGGGGTCCTTGTGGGGGTCCCTGTGGGGTCCTTGTGGGGGTCCTTGTGGGGTCCCTGTGGGGTCCCTGTGGGGGTCCTTGTGGGGGTCCCTGTGGGGTCCTTGTGGGGGTCCCTGTGGGGGTCCTTGTGGGGGTCCCTGTGGGGGTCCCTGTGGGGGTCCTTGTGGGGGTCCCTGTGGGGTCCTTGTGGGGGTCCCTGTGGGGTCCCTGTGGGGGTCCCTGTGGGGTCCTTGTGGGGGTCCCTGTGGGGTCCCTGTGGGGGTCCCTGTGGGGGTCCTTGTGGGGGTCCCTGTGGGGGTCCCTGTGGGGGTCCCTGTGGGGGTCCTTGTGGGGGTCCTTGTGGGGGTCCCTGTGGGGTCCTTGTGGGGGTCCCTGTGGGGGTCCTTGTGGGGGTCCCTGTGGGGGTCCCTGTGGGGGTCCTTGTGGGGGTCCCTGTGGGGGTCCCTGTGGGGGTCCTTGTGGGGGTCCTTGTGGGGGTCCCTGTGGGGTCCTTGTGGGGGTCCCTGTGGGGGTCCTTGTGGGGGTCCCTGTGGGGGTCCCTGTGGGGGTCCTTGTGGGGGTCCCTGTGGGGTCCTTGTGGGGGTCCCTGTGGGGTCCCTGTGGGGGTCCCTGTGGGGTCCTTGTGGGGGTCCCTGTGGGGTCCCTGTGGGGGTCCCTGTGGGGGTCCTTGTGGGGGTCCCTGTGGGGGTCCCTGTGGGGGTCCCTGTGGGGGTCCTTGTGGGGGTCCCTGTGGGGGTCCTTGTGGGGGTCCCTGTGGGGGTCCCTGTGGGGTCCCTGTGGGGGTCCCTGTGGGGGTCCCTTGGGGTCCCTGTGGGGGTCCCTGTGGGGTCCTTGTGGGGGTCCCTGTGGGGTCCTTGTGGGGGTCCCTGTGGGGGTCTCTTGGGGTCCCTGTGGGGTCCCTGTGGGGGTCCTTGTGGGGGTCCCTGTGGGGGTCCCTGTGGGGGTCCCTGTTGGGGTCCCTGTGGGGGTCCCTGTGGGGGTCCCTGTGGGGTCCCTGTGGGGTCCTTGTGGGGGTCCCTGTGGGGGTCCCTGTGGGGTCCTTGTGGGGGTCCCTGTGGGGGTCCCTGTGGGGTCCCTGTGGGGTCCTTTTTGGGGTCTCTTGGGGTCCCTGTGGGGGTCCTTGTGGGGGTCCCTGTGGGGGTCGTTGTGGGGGTCCCTTGGGGTCCCTGTGGGGGTCCCTGTGGGGTCCCTGTGGGGGTCCCTGTGGGGTCCCTGTGGGGGTCCTTGTGGGGGTCCCTGTGGGGGTCCCTGTGGGGGTCCCTGTGGGGGTCCCTGTGGGGGTCCTTGTGGGGGTCCCTGTGGGGGTCCTTGTGGGGGTCCCTGTGGGGTCCCTGTGGGGGTCCTTGTGGGGGTCCTTGTGGGGGTCCCTTGGGGTCCCTGTGGGGGTCCCTGTGGGGGTCCTTGTGGGGGTCCCTGTGGGGGTCCTTGTGGGGGTCCCTGTGGGGGTCCTTGTGGGGGTCCCTGTGGGGGTCCTTGTGGGGGTCCCTTGGGGTCCCTGTGGGGGTCCCTGTGGGGGTCCCTGTGGGGGTCCCTGTGGGGTCCTTGTGGGGGTCCCTTGGGGTCCCTGTGGGGGTCCCTGTGGGGGTCCTTGTGGGGGTCCCTGTGGGGGTCCTTGTGGGGGTCCCTTGGGGTCCCTGTGGGGGTCCCTGTGGGGGTCCCTGTGGGGGTCCTTGTGGGGGTCCCTGTGGGGGTCCCTGTGGGGGTCCTTGTGGGGTCCCTGTGGGGGTCCCTGTGGGGGTCCCTGTGGGGGTCCCTTGGGGTCCCTGTGGGGGTCCCTGTGGGGTCCCTGTGGGGTCCCTGTGGGGTCCCTGTGGGGGTCCTTGGGGTCCCTGTGGGGTCCCTGTGGGGTCCCTTGGGGTCCCTGTGGGGGTCCCTGTGGGGGTCCTTGTGGGGGTCCCTTGGGGTCCCTGTGGGGTCCCTGTGGGGGTCCCTGTGGGGGTCCCTGTGGGGGTCCCTTGGGGTCCCTGTGGGGGTCCCTGTGGGGTCCCTGTGGGGTCCCTGTGGGGTCCCTGTGGGGGTCCTTGTGGGGGTCCCTGTGGGGGTCCTTGTGGGGGTCCCTTGGGGTCCCTGTGGGGGTCCCTGTGGGGGTCCCTGTGGGGTCCCTGTGGGGGTCCTTGTGGGGGTCCCTGTGGGGGTCCCTTGGGGTCCCTGTGGGGGTCCTTGTGGGGGTCCTTGTGGGGGTCCCTTGGGGTCCCTGTGGGGGTCCTTGTGGGGGTCCCTGTGGGGGTCCTTGTGGGGGTCCCTTGGGGTCCCTGTGGGGGTCCCTGTGGGGGTCCCTGTGGGGGTCCCTGTGGGGTCCTTGTGGGGGTCCCTGTGGGGTCCTTGTGGGGGTCCCTGTGGGGGTCTCTTGGGGTCCCTGTGGGGTCCCTGTGGGGGTCCTTGTGGGGGTCCCTGTGGGGGTCCCTGTGGGGGTCCCTGTGGGGGTCCCTGTGGGGGTCCCTTGGGGTCCCTGTGGGGTCCCTGTGGGGGTCCTTGTGGGGGTCCCTGTGGGGGTCCCTTGGGGTCCCTGTGGGGGTCCCTGTGGGGTCCTTGTGGGGGTCCCTGTGGGGTCCTTGTGGGGGTCCCTGTGGGGGTCTCTTGGGGTCCCTGTGGGGTCCCTGTGGGGGTCCTTGTGGGGGTCCCTGTGGGGGTCCCTGTGGGGGTCCCTGTTGGGGTCCCTGTGGGGGTCCCTGTGGGGGTCCCTGTGGGGTCCCTGTGGGGTCCTTGTGGGGGTCCCTGTGGGGGTCCCTGTGGGGTCCTTGTGGGGGTCCCTGTGGGGGTCCCTGTGGGGTCCCTGTGGGGTCCTTTTTGGGGTCTCTTGGGGTCCCTGTGGGGGTCCTTGTGGGGGTCCCTGTGGGGGTCCTTGTGGGGGTCCCTGTGGGGGTCCCTGTGGGGGTCCTTGTGGGGGTCCCTTGGGGTCCTTGTGGGGGTCCCTGTGGGGGTCCCTTGGGGTCCCTGTGGGGTCCCTGTGGGGGTCCCTGTGGGGGTCCCTTGGGGTCCCTGTGGGGGTCCCTGTGGGGTCCTTGTGGGGGTCCCTGTGGGGTCCTTGTGGGGGTCCCTGTGGGGGTCTCTTGGGGTCCCTGTGGGGTCCCTGTGGGGGTCCTTGTGGGGGTCCCTGTTGGGGTCCCTGTGGGGGTCCCTGTGGGGGTCCTTGTGGGGGTCCCTTGGGGGGGTCCCTGTGGGGTCCTTGTGGGGGTCCCTGTGGGGTCCCTGTGGGGGTCCCTGTGGGGTCCTTGTGGGGGTCCCTGTGGGGTCCTTGTGGGGGTCCCTGTGGGGTCCTTGTGGGGGTCCCTGTGGGGTCCCTGTGGGGGTCCCTGTGGGGGTCCTTGTGGGGGTCCTTGTGGGGGTCCCTGTGGGGTCCTTGTGGGGGTCCCTGTGGGGGTCCTTGTGGGGGTCCCTGTGGGGGTCCTTGTGGGGGTCCCTGTGGGGGTCCTTGTGGGGGTCCCTAAGGGGGTCCCTGTGGGGGTCCTTGTGGGGGTCCTTGTGGGGGTCCCTGTGGGGTCCTTGTGGGGGTCCCTGTGGGGGTCCTTGTGGGGGTCCCTGTGGGGGTCCCTGTGGGGGTCCTTGTGGGGGTCCCTGTGGGGTCCTTGTGGGGGTCCCTGTGGGGTCCCTGTGGGGGTCCCTGTGGGGTCCTTGTGGGGGTCCCTGTGGGGTCCCTGTGGGGGTCCCTGTGGGGGTCCTTGTGGGGGTCCCTGTGGGGGTCCCTGTGGGGTCCCTGTGGGGGTCCCTGTGGGGGTCTCTTGGGGTCCCTGTGGGGTCCCTGTGGGGGTCCTTGTGGGGGTCCCTGTGGGGGTCCCTGTGGGGGTCCCTGTTGGGGTCCCTGTGGGGGTCCCTGTGGGGGTCCCTGTGGGGTCCCTGTGGGGTCCTTGTGGGGGTCCCTGTGGGGTCCTTGTGGGGGTCCCTGTGGGGGTCCCTGTGGGGTCCCTGTGGGGTCCTTTTTGGGGTCTCTTGGGGTCCCTGTGGGGGTCCTTGTGGGGGTCCCTGTGGGGGTCGTTGTGGGGGTCCCTTGGGGTCCCTGTGGGGGTCCCTGTGGGGTCCCTGTGGGGGTCCCTGTGGGGTCCCTGTGGGGGTCCTTGTGGGGGTCCCTGTGGGGGTCCCTGTGGGGGTCCCTGTGGGGGTCCCTGTGGGGGTCCTTGTGGGGGTCCCTGTGGGGGTCCTTGTGGGGGTCCCTTGGGGTCCCTGTGGGGTCCCTGTGGGGTCCCTGTGGGGTCCCTGTGGGGGTCCTTGTGGGGGTCCTTGTGGGGGTCCTTGTTGGGGTCCCTGTGGGGGTCCCTGTGGGGGTCCTTGTGGGGGTCCCTGTGGGGGTCCTTGTGGGGGTCCTTGTGGGGGTCCCTGTGGGGGTCCCTGTGGGGGTCCCTGTGGGGGTCCTTGTGGGGTCCCTGTGGGGTCCTTGTGGGGGTCCCTGTGGGGGTCCTTGTGGGGGTCCCTGTGGGGGTCCTTGTGGGGGTCCCTGTGGGGGTCCTTGTGGGGGTCCCTTGGGGTCCCTGTGGGGGTCCCTGTGGGGGTCCCTGTGGGGGTCCCTGTGGGGGTCCCTGTGGGGTCCCTGTGGGGGTCCTTGTGGGGGTCCCTGTGGGGGTCCTTGTGGGGGTCCCTTGGGGTCCTTGTGGGGGTCCCTGTGGGGTCCCTTGGGGTCCCTGTGGGGGTCCCTGTGGGGTCCCTTGGGGTCCCTGTGGGGGTCCTTGTTGGGGTCCTTGTGGGGGTCCCTTGGGGTCCCTGTGGGGGTCCCTGTGGGGGTCCTTGTGGGGGTCCCTGTGGGGGTCCTTGTGGGGGTCCCTTGGGGTCCCTGTGGGGGTCCCTGTGGGGTCCCTTGGGGTCCCTGTGGGGGTCCTTGTGGGGGTCCCTGTGGGGGTCCCTGTGGGGGTCCTTGTGGGGGTCCCTGTGGGGGTCCCTGTGGGGTCCCTTGGGGTCCCTGTGGGGGTCCCTGTGGGGTCCCTTGGGGTCCCTGTGGGGGTCCTTGTGGGGGTCCCTGTGGGGGTCCTTGTGGGGGTCCCTTGGGGTCCCTGTGGGGGTCCCTGTGGGGGTCCTTGTGGGGGTCCCTTGGGGTCCCTGTGGGGTCCCTGTGGGGTCCCTGTGGGGGTCCCTGTGGGGGTCCCTGTGGGGGTCCCTGTGGGGTCCCTGTGGGGGTCCCTGTGGGGGTCCTTGTGGGGGTCCCTGTGGGGGTCCTTGTGGGGGTCCCTGTGGGGGTCCTTGTGGGGGTCCCTGTGGGGGTCCTTGTGGGGGTCCCTTGGGGTCCCTGTGGGGTCCCTGTGGGGTCCCTGTGGGGGTCCTTGTGGGGGTCCCTGTGGGGGTCCTTGTGGGGGTCCCTTGGGGTCCCTGTGGGGTCCCTGTGGGGTCCCTGTGGGGGTCCTTGTGGGGGTCCCTTGGGGTCCCTGTGGGGGTCCCTTGGGGTCCTTGTTGGGGTCCCTGTGGGGTCCCTGTGGGGGTCCCTGTGGGGGTCCTTGTGGGGGTCCCTGTGGGGGTCCTTGTGGGGGTCCCTTGGGGTCCCTGTGGGGTCCCTGTGGGGTCCCTGTGGGGTCCCTGTGGGGGTCCTTGTGGGGGTCCTTGTGGGGGTCCCTTGGGGTCCCTGTGGGGGTCCCTGTGGGGGTCCTTGTGGGGGTCCCTGTGGGGGTCCTTGTGGGGGTCCCTGTGGGGGTCCTTGTGGGGGTCCCTGTGGGGGTCCTTGTGGGGGTCCCTGTGGGGGTCCTTGTGGGGGTCCCTTGGGGTCCCTGTGGGGGTCCCTGTGGGGGTCCCTGTGGGGGTCCCTGTGGGGGTCCCTGTGGGGTCCCTGTGGGGGTCCTTGTGGGGGTCCCTGTGGGGGTCCTTGTGGGGGTCCCTTGGGGTCCTTGTGGGGGTCCCTGTGGGGTCCCTTGGGGTCCCTGTGGGGGTCCCTGTGGGGTCCCTTGGGGTCCCTGTGGGGGTCCTTGTTGGGGTCCTTGTGGGGGTCCCTTGGGGTCCCTGTGGGGGTCCCTGTGGGGGTCCTTGTGGGGGTCCCTGTGGGGGTCCTTGTGGGGGTCCCTTGGGGTCCCTGTGGGGTCCCTGTGGGGGTCCCTGTGGGGTCCCTTGGGGTCCCTGTGGGGGTCCTTGTGGGGGTCCCTGTGGGGGTCCCTGTGGGGGTCCTTGTGGGGGTCCCTGTGGGGGTCCTTGTGGGGGTCCCTTGGGGTCCTTGTGGGGGTCCCTGTGGGGTCCCTTGGGGTCCCTGTGGGGGTCCCTGTGGGGTCCCTTGGGGTCCCTGTGGGGGTCCTTGTGGGGGTCCCTGTGGGGGTCCTTGTGGGGGTCCCTTGGGGTCCCTGTGGGGGTCCCTGTGGGGGTCCTTGTGGGGGTCCCTGTGGGGGTCCTTGTGGGGGTCCCTTGGGGTCCTTGTGGGGGTCCCTGTGGGGGTCCCTGTGGGGTCCCTGTGGGGTCCCTGTGGGGTCCCTGTGGGGGTCCTTGTGGGGGTCCCTGTGGGGGTCCTTGTGGGGGTCCCTTGGGGTCCCTGTGGGGGTCCCTGTGGGGGTCCCTGTGGGGTCCCTGTGGGGTCCCTGTGGGGGTCCTTGTGGGGGTCCCTGTGGGGGTCCCTTGGGGTCCCTGTGGGGGTCCTTGTGGGGGTCCTTGTGGGGGTCCCTTGGGGTCCCTGTGGGGGTCCTTGTGGGGGTCCCTGTGGGGGTCCTTGTGGGGGTCCCTTGGGGTCCCTGTGGGGGTCCCTGTGGGGGTCCCTGTGGGGGTCCCTGTGGGGGTCCCTGTGGGGTCCTTGTGGGGGTCCCTGTGGGGTCCTTGTGGGGGTCCCTGTGGGGGTCTCTTGGGGTCCCTGTGGGGTCCCTGTGGGGGTCCTTGTGGGGGTCCCTGTGGGGGTCCCTGTGGGGGTCCCTGTGGGGGTCTCTTGGGGTCCCTGTGGGGTCCCTGTGGGGGTCCTTGTGGGGGTCCTTGTGGGGGTCCCTGTGGGGGTCCCTTGGGGTCCCTGTGGGGGTCCCTGTGGGGTCCTTGTGGGGGTCCCTGTGGGGTCCTTGTGGGGGTCCCTGTGGGGGTCTCTTGGGGGGGTCCCTTGGGGGTCCCTGTGGGGGTCCCTTGGGGTCCCTGTGGGGGTCCCTGTGGGGTCCCTGTGGGGGTCCCTGTGGGGGTCCCTGTGGGGTCCCTGTGGGGGTCCCTGTGGGGGTCCCTGTGGGGGTCCCTGTGGGGTCCCTGTGGGGGTCCTTGTGGGGGTCCCTGTGGGGGTCCCTGTGGGGGTCCCTGTGGGGTCCCTGTGGGGGTCCTTGTGGGGGTCCTTGTGGGGGTCCCTTGGGGTCCCTGTGGGGGTCCCTGTGGGGGTCCCTGTGGGGGTCCCTTGGGGTCCCTGTGGGGTCCCTGTGGGGGTCCCTGTGGGGGTCCCTGTGGGGGTCCCTTGGGGTCCCTGTGGGGTCCCTGTGGGGGTCCTTGTTGGGGTCCTTGTGGGGGTCCCTGTGGGGGTCCCTGTGGGGGTCCCTGTGGGGTCCCTGTGGGGGTCCTTGTGGGGGTCCCTTGGGGTCCCTGTGGGGGTCCCTGTGGGGGTCCTTGTGGGGGTCCCTGTGGGGTCCTTGTTGGGGTCCCTTGGGGTCCCTGTGGGGGTCCTTGTTGGGGTCCCTGTGGGGGTCCCTGTGGGGGTCCTTGTGGGGGTCCCTTGGGGTCCCTGTGGGGGTCCTTGTTGGGGTCCCTGTGGGGGTCCCTGTGGGGGTCCCTGTGGGGGTCCTTGTGGGGGTCCCTGTGGGGGTCCTTGTGGGGGTCCCTTGGGGTCCCTGTGGGGTCCCTGTGGGGGTCCTTGTGGGGGTCCCTGTGGGGGTCCTTGTGGGGGTCCCTTGGGGTCCCTTGGGGTCCCTGTGGGGTCCCTGTGGGGGTCCTTGTGGGGGTCCCTGTGGGGGTCCCTTGGGGTCCCTGTGGGGGTCCCTGTGGGGGTCCCTGTGGGGGTCCCTGTGGGGGTCCCTTGGGGTCCCTGTGGGGGTCCCTGTGGGGGTCCTTGTGGGGGTCCCTGTGGGGGTCCTTGTGGGGGTCCCTGTGGGGTCCTTGTGGGGGTCCCTGTGGGGTCCCTGTGGGGGTCCTTGTGGGGGTCCTTGTGGGGGTCCCTGTGGGGTCCCTGTGGGGGTCCTTGTTGGGGTCCCTGTGGGGGTCCCTGTGGGGGTCCCTGTGGGGTCCCTGTGGGGGTCCTTGTGGGGGTCCCTGTGGGGGTCCCTTGGGGTCCCTGTGGGGGTCCCTGTGGGGTCCCTGTGGGGGTCCCTGTGGGGGTCCCTGTGGGGGTCCCTGTGGGGGTCCTTGTGGGGGTCCTTGTGGGGGTCCCTGTGGGGTCCCTGTGGGGGTCCCTGTGGGGGTCCTTGTGGGGGTCCCTGTGGGGGTCCCTGTGGGGTCTCTTGGGGTCCCTGTGGGGTCCCTGTGGGGGTCCTTGTGGGGGTCCTTGTGGGGGTCCCTGTGGGGGTCCCTTGGGGTCCCTGTGGGGGTCCCTGTGGGGTCCTTGTGGGGGTCCCTGTGGGGTCCTTGTGGGGGTCCCTGTGGGGGTCCCTTGGGGGTCCCTGTGGGGGTCCCTTGGGGTCCCTGTGGGGGTCCCTGTGGGGTCCCTGTGGGGGTCCCTGTGGGGGTCCCTGTGGGGTCCCTGTGGGGGTCCCTGTGGGGTCCCTGTGGGGGTCCTTGTGGGGGTCCCTGTGGGGGTCCCTGTGGGGGTCCCTGTGGGGTCCCTGTGGGGGTCCTTGTGGGGGTCCTTGTGGGGGTCCCTTGGGGTCCCTGTGGGGGTCCCTGTGGGGGTCCCTGTGGGGGTCCCTTGGGGTCCCTGTGGGGTCCCTGTGGGGGTCCCTGTGGGGGTCCCTGTGGGGGTCCCTTGGGGTCCCTGTGGGGTCCCTGTGGGGGTCCTTGTTGGGGTCCTTGTGGGGGTCCCTGTGGGGGTCCCTGTGGGGGTCCCTTGGGGTCCCTGTGGGGTCCCTGTGGGGGTCCTTGTGGGGGTCCCTTGGGGTCCCTGTGGGGGTCCCTGTGGGGGTCCTTGTGGGGGTCCCTGTGGGGTCCTTGTTGGGGTCCCTTGGGGTCCCTGTGGGGGTCCTTGTTGGGGTCCCTGTGGGGGTCCCTGTGGGGGTCCTTGTGGGGGTCCCTTGGGGTCCCTGTGGGGGTCCTTGTTGGGGTCCCTGTGGGGGTCCCTGTGGGGGTCCCTGTGGGGGTCCTTGTGGGGGTCCCTGTGGGGGTCCTTGTGGGGGTCCCTTGGGGTCCCTTGGGGTCCCTGTGGGGTCCCTGTGGGGGTCCTTGTGGGGGTCCCTGTGGGGGTCCTTGTGGGGGTCCCTTGGGGTCCCTTGGGGTCCCTGTGGGGTCCCTGTGGGGGTCCTTGTGGGGGTCCCTGTGGGGGTCCCTTGGGGTCCCTGTGGGGGTCCCTGTGGGGGTCCCTGTGGGGGTCCCTGTGGGGGTCCCTTGGGGTCCCTGTGGGGGTCCCTGTGGGGGTCCTTGTGGGGGTCCCTGTGGGGGTCCTTGTGGGGGTCCCTGTGGGGTCCTTGTGGGGGTCCCTGTGGGGTCCCTGTGGGGGTCCTTGTGGGGGTCCTTGTGGGGGTCCCTGTGGGGTCCCTGTGGGGGTCCTTGTTGGGGTCCCTGTGGGGGTCCCTGTGGGGGTCCCTGTGGGGTCCCTGTGGGGGTCCTTGTGGGGGTCCCTGTGGGGGTCCCTTGGGGTCCCTGTGGGGGTCCCTGTGGGGTCCCTGTGGGGGTCCTTGTGGGGGTCCCTGTGGGGGTCCCTGTGGGGGTCCTTGTGGGGGTCCTTGTGGGGGTCCCTGTGGGGGTCCCTGTGGGGTCCCTGTGGGGGTCCCTGTGGGGGTCCTTGTGGGGGTCCCTGTGGGGGTCCCTGTGGGGGTCCTTGTGGGGGTCCCTGTGGGGGTCCCTGTGGGGGTCCTTGTGGGGGTCCCTGTGGGGGTCCCTGTGGGGGTCCCTGTGGGGGTCCCTTGGGGTCCCTGTGGGGGTCCCTGTGGGGGTCCCTGTGGGGGTCCTTGTGGGGGTCCCTGTGGGGGTCCTTGTTGGGGTCCCTGTGGGGGTCCCTGTGGGGGTCCCTGTGGGGGTCCTTGTGGGGGTCCCTGTGGGGGTCCCTGTGGGGTCCCTGTGGGGGTCCTTGTGGGGGTCCCTGTGGGGGTCCCTGTGGGGGTCCCTGTGGGGTCCCTGTGGGGGTCCTTGTGGGGGTCCCTGTGGGGGTCCCTGTGGGGTCCCTGTGGGGGTCCTTGTGGGGGTCCCTTGGGGTCCCTGTGGGGGTCCCTGTGGGGGTCCCTGTGGGGGTCCCTTGGGGTCCCTGTGGGGTCCCTGTGGGGGTCCCTGTGGGGGTCCCTGTGGGGGTCCCTTGGGGTCCCTGTGGGGTCCCTGTGGGGGTCCTTGTTGGGGTCCTTGTGGGGGTCCCTGTGGGGGTCCCTTGGGGTCCCTGTGGGGTCCCTGTGGGGGTCCTTGTGGGGGTCCCTTGGGGTCCCTGTGGGGGTCCCTGTGGGGGTCCTTGTGGGGGTCCCTGTGGGGGTCCTTGTTGGGGTCCCTTGGGGTCCCTGTGGGGGTCCTTGTTGGGGTCCCTGTGGGGGTCCCTGTGGGGGTCCTTGTGGGGGTCCCTTGGGGTCCCTGTGGGGGTCCTTGTTGGGGTCCCTGTGGGGGTCCCTGTGGGGGTCCCTGTGGGGGTCCTTGTGGGGGTCCCTGTGGGGGTCCTTGTGGGGGTCCCTTGGGGTCCCTTGGGGTCCCTGTGGGGTCCCTGTGGGGGTCCTTGTGGGGGTCCCTGTGGGGGTCCTTGTTGGGGTCCCTTGGGGTCCCTGTGGGGGTCCTTGTTGGGGTCCCTGTGGGGGTCCCTGTGGGGGTCCTTGTGGGGGTCCCTGTGGGGGTCCTTGTGGGGGTCCCTTGGGGTCCCTGTGGGGTCCCTGTGGGGGTCCTTGTGGGGGTCCCTGTGGGGGTCCTTGTTGGGGTCCCTGTGGGGGTCCCTGTGGGGGTCCTTGTGGGGGTCCCTTGGGGTCCCTGTGGGGTCCCTGTGGGGGTCCTTGTGGGGGTCCCTGTGGGGGTCCTTGTTGGGGTCCCTGTGGGGGTCCCTGTGGGGGTCCTTGTGGGGGTCCCTTGGGGTCCTTGTTGGGGTCCCTGTGGGGGTCCTTGTGGGGGTCCCTGTGGGGTCCCTGTGGGGGTCCCTGTGGGGGTCCTTGTGGGGGTCCCTGTGGGGTCCCTGTGGGGGTCCCTGTGGGGGTCCTTGTGGGGGTCCCTGTTGGGTTTGCAGGCTTGAGTATGTTGAATCTAGTTTGCATTAATGAGGATTTAGTTAAACAATGAAATAAAATGGCGATAGTATTCCGTGTGGGGCAGACGGCCTGTCACAGCCAGATTTGGGAGAGCAGCAGCTTTGTTGTTGCGAGTAAAGCTGTAAAATTAGACTTTCGTGGTTGTTTTCGTCTCAGATTTAGTCCGACGGAGCGTCACAGTATAACTCTATGGGGACACAAAAGCGACACAAAAGTAGGACCCGGAAGTATCTCAGGAGGGGGCGCTCACGTCATAAAGTTAACATAACTATAACTAAATGCATTTGAAAATCAATAAAAAGGTTACTTTTCAGGATTCCAATTCTAAAATAGAAAAACATTCAGGTTTTCAATTAAAAAAATTCAAATATAGCCGATCTACAAGCACAAAACGCGTATTGAGCGACGTCAGCAACGTCATCCACCCTATATTCATTCTCAGAGTCTCTATTTGAGCGAGGTTTTGTCCTCCCCCCCCCCCCCCTCCCAAACACTGGCTGTTGAGATCTATTCTACACGTGTGGCGCTACTATTTATTGGTTATTTGATTGGTTCAGGCTACCGTCGCTCCATATCGCATATTGGGACAGCTTTTGGCGTGATATGGCCGTAGAAACGCTCGCTCCTTGTCCTTGCCTGTGTAGCAGTGTTGTTTTTGGCAGCAAATCTCTATTTTAGTTTCAGTCGTAGCACCTATTTAATAGTTTTAGTTTCAGTCGTAGTGAGTCTATTTAATAGTTTTAGTTTCAGTCGTAGCACCTATTTAATAGTTTTAGTTTCAGTCGTAGCACCTATTTAATAGTTTTAGTTTCAGTCGTAGCACCTATTTAATAGTTTTAGTTTCAGTCGTAGCACCTATTTAACTCTTTGAGCGTTTCAAGGATTTCTATATAGTTTGTAGACTTCTCTATGGCAGAATGGCGTTTTTGAATGATTTATTGAAAATTCTCTGTTGTGAATGTGTGACAACGAAAGACCTTCAGAGAAAGCTTGACTTGTCTCCTTCCAGGAAAAAAATTAACTGAGTTGATAAAATGTTTAGTTTTTGTGTTGGAATCCATTTAAAAGAGCCTGCATTTACACTGGGTAGTGTTTCTAGGACAACAAAAAAAGTTATGCCCGGTTGAAGTTTTATTTTCTAAATAACTTTTTTTCTGCTGGGCGTAAATAGCCATGCAATATCTCATTTTAAAGGGTGAGTTGTCTAGTTCAATTAAAATAAAATAAAAAGTTTCTCACATGTACCACTGTAGATATTTTGCCATCTATAAATAGCATGGTCAGTCATGATCAATCTGACC
Source organism: Electrona antarctica (assembly GCF_951216825.1). NCBI lineage: Eukaryota > Metazoa > Chordata > Actinopteri > Myctophiformes > Myctophidae > Electrona > Electrona antarctica. Next base: position 11,432 of record NW_027638140.1, on the reverse strand, counting down.
TATCCAGCTAAAAGTCTCCATAGCTCTGAATTGGAACATCATATAAACTCAATTCTTTTTTGGGGTAAAATTAGACATTCTAACGCACATTTTGATATATACCATGTTTACATAGTCTTACCAGTACCTTGTCTATTCATGCATGTATCTCAAAAACCTGTTATGAAGAAACACAGTTTTGATAAAAACACATCCAAGGACATTGTTTTGATATGACTTGGTGCCCATGATATGTATCAAAATATAGACTTGAATGTATACTGTATTATAAAAAAGAAATTGAGTTATTACCATCTACCATTACAGAGTAAATCACAGTTGAAACTTGCTTAGTCATATACAATAAACCTCACAATAGTGAACAAAATAGTCATGACAGGTCTAACTCATTGTAAAAGCGTCTTTTATTTTTTACGACTACTAACATAATAAAATGATAAATATTACAGAAAATAAATAGGCCTACATACAAAACAGTTACTCCTCCCCTAGCTCTGATCCATAGTACCCAGGGGGCAAAGCACCCTTTTTTTAGGAAACCTGCATTTGTCATAACATACAAAGTTGTCCACCAGAAATAATATCTATGACCCCATAGGATCACAACCTATATGGACAACTCGGTCAATTTTGTTGCGAAAGTCCAATATGGCCGCCCCGAATATTAGCCCCTATTAGTTATAATGGGGGGTGAATAGGGCACAATTTTAAACTGAGAGATATTTCCACGAAACTTTTCAGGTTGATCAATGATATGAATACGAAAATTTTTTGTATTGCAAGTTTCCATGAAATCTAATATGGCCGCCACAATATGGCCGCCACATTATTAGCACCAAAAAATAGGTTTTGGCTCTAACTTCTGAACCAGATAAGCTAGAAATGCAAACTTGGTGTCTATTTCATGGTTTCTGACCATGAGAGACTCAATGGAATACCTATTTTCATTATTGGGTGTGTCTGGACCCTTATTGTGCATATTTACAAGATGGTGGCTACCCGAAATAGTGCTTTACCATGATTTCTACCATGATTATTGACTGTTTTGGCAAACACAAGCAATATTAATCCATTAGCTAAGATTCATGGCACAGAAGGAACATATTTTCTTGAGCTTGCATATTGTCAAAATGGCTGCAAACATGAACAAGAAAAGACATTACATTTCCTGTCAGATCCTATTACCCAGGAGGGCAAACCACTCCTTTTTTGGATACCTGCATTTGCCATAACATCAAAGGTTCTATGACCCAATAGAATCACAACCTGTGGACACACCGGTCAATTTCTTTGCTGGAAATCCAATATGGCCACCACAATATTAGCCCCATTAGCCTATAATGCGGGTGAATAGGGCAACATTTTTAACTGAGGGATATTTCCACAAAACTTCACAGGTTGATCAATGATATGAATACCATATGTTTTTGTATTGGAAGTTTCCATGATATCCAATATGGCCACCACAATACTAGCACCCAGAAAATAGGTTTGGCTCTAAATTCTGAACCAGATGAGCTAGAAATACAAACTCATGGTTTCTAACCACGAAAGATATTATTGTTCTGGGGTGTTTCTTTGCAGAAAGACATCACTCTGGCTGTATTTTGGTTTTGTTCTACTGTTTGTTGGCATTTCCTCTGTTTATGTTGACAATCATCCCTGGCAGGGACGTGCATCGCCAAGCCGGACATCCCTTCCTTCACTGAGTCTGGATGGTCTCTCAGTGACTGGAATGCAGTCCCCTGTCCATCTACAGAGCCAGCCTGGCCTATGTCAATGAACAAGACAATATCATGTAGCTGTATCAAAGGCTGCCAGAAAATCTGTTCATGTGCCAGGGACTGGAGACAAGATGCAGCAGGAGCTTCACTCCATTCCTGACTGGGAATGTCTCAGATGCATGCATCATTCTGTGTGCTCTTTATGGGCCCAAAACCACTGGCTCAACTCCAGTCCGCTCCTCTGACAAGTGTCCTGCTCATTGACAAGAGTGACATCCTAGCACACTGGGAAGAGCACTTCAGTGAGGTCTTAAACAGAGAGTCCTCAATTTCCGAAGAGGATATTGCCAAGATTCCCCATCTGCCCCCCCCCCCCACCAGTGCAGAGACAGTGAAAGCACTCCAACAAACCACTTCTGGAAAGGCACCAGGAGGTACATGTTTACAAGAGGAAAGGGGACAGGGCATACTGCGATAACCATCATGGTATAGCCCTCCTGAGTCCTGCACATCACAGGAAAGATCTTAGCAAGAATCATCCTCAACCGGCTAATCAGCCATGCTGAGAATGTTGTCCTTGGATCCCAATGTGGTTTCCACGGAGGCAGAGGTACCTGTAACATGATCTTTTCCATTTGCCAGCTGCAAGAAAAGTGCAGAGAGCAGAAAGGTCTCTATATGGTGTTTGTCGACCTCACCAAGGCCTTTCACACAGTCAATCGTGAGGGCCTGTGGCAGATCCCTGGCAAGTTTGGCTGTCCAGGGACATTGATCTCTCTCATCGCGTCCTTTCATGACAGGATGCCAGCCAGAGTCCAAGATAATGGTGATGCATCCCCAGTCAGGAATGGAGTGAAGCTCCTGCTGCATCTTGTCTCCCGTCCCTGGCACATGAACAGATTTCCAGGCTGGCTCTAGATGGACAGGGGACCATCACTGAGAGACCATACATACTCAGTGAAGGGATGTCCGGCTTGGTGATGCACGTCCCTGCCAGGGATGATTGTCAACATAAACAGAGGAAATGCCAACAGAAACAGTAGAACAAAACCAAAATACAGCCAGAGGGATGTCTTTCTGCAAAGAAACACCCCATAACAATAATACTTAATAGAGGGAAATTATGGCTAAAATATTTATATCTCTCGTGGTTAGAAACCATGAGTTTGTATGTATAGGTCATCTGGTTCAGAATTTAGAGCCAAACCTATTTTCTGGGTGCTAGTATTGTGGTGGCCATATTGGATATCATGCAAACTTCCAATACAAACCATTATGGTATTCATATCATTGATCAACCTGTGAAGTTTCGTGGAAATATCCCTCAGTTAAAAATGTTGCCCTATTCACCTGCATTATAGGCAAATGGGGGCTAATATTGTGGTGGCCATATTGGATTTCCAGCAAAGAAATTGACCGGTGTGTCCATATAGGTTGTGATTCTATTGGGTCATAGATATTTCTGGTGGACAACCTTTGATGTTATGGCATATGCAGGTATCCAAAAAGGGGTGGTTTGCCCCCCTGGGTAATAGGATCTGACAGGAAATGTAATGTCTCTTTTCTTTTTCATGTTTGCAGCCATTTTGACAATATGCAAGCTCAAGAAAATATGTTCCTTCTGTGCCATGAATCTTAGCCAATGGATTAATATTGCTTGTGTTTGCCAAAACAGTCAACAATCATGGTAGAAATCATGGTAAAGCACTATTTCGGGTAGCCACCATCTTGTAAATATGCACAATAAGGGTCCAGACACACCCAATAATAAAAATAGGTATTCCATTGAGTCTCTCATGGTCAGAAACCATGAAATAGACACCAAGTTTGCATTTCTAGCTCATCTGGTTCAGAAGTTAGAGCCAAAACCTATTTTCTTGGTGCTAATATTGTGGCGGCCATATTGTGGCGGCCATATTGGATTTCATGGAAACTTGAAATACAAAAAATGTTCGTATTCATATCATTGATCAACCTGAGAAGTTTCGTGGAAATATCTCTCAGTTTAAAATTTTGCCCTATTCACCCCCCATTATAACTAATAGGGGCTAATATTGGGGGCGGCCATATTGGACTTTCGCAACAAAATTGACCGAGTTGTCCATATAGGTTGTGATCCTATGGGGTCATAGATATTATTTCTGGTGGACAACTTTGTATGTTATGACAAATGCAGGTCAACCCCCTTTGCCCCCTGGGTATAGCTCTAAATGCGCATTTAGAGCTATGGATCAGAGCTACTCCTCCCAAATGTCCCCAAACCCAGTCCTTGACGGTGTGTGTGTGTGTGTGTGTGAGTTAACCTGACTCCGCCAGATGGGGCAGCAGAGAGTACACTGTGTTCCCCCCTCCTGCTCCCATCTGGGAACTCTCAGGCAGACTTGATGCCCGGCCACAAAACGGCCTGGCCAATCAGCAGCAGCTTCTAGCAACTTCTAGCAGCAGCTTCTAGCTTCTAGCTGCTGCTGATTGGCCAGTCCGTTTTGTGAGCAACTTCTAGCAGCAGCTTCTAGCTGCTGCTGATTGGCCAGGCCGTTTTGTGGCCGGGCATTAAGTCTGCCTGAGAGTTCCCAGATGGGAGCAGGAGGGGGGAACCCAGTGTACTCTCTGCTGCCCCATCTGGCGGAGTCAGGTTATGTGTGAGTAGGCTAAATAAAAAAAAACACCCAAAAACTGCCCCCCCCTGAAATGAATTAATGAATGAATCCGGTTCAGTGTCGGAGAACGCCATCGCAGTCTTGACTCTTCATCCTCCTCCTCCTCCTCATCTGATGCCAGTTCTAAATATATAAAAAGAAATAAACATTTTAGCTGTAGTCAGTGCACGCTACTATTACATGGCGTTTTACCCGGCTGCTGGCGATCAAATGATTTTATTGTGCAGTGTCTTTGTGGGCCGAGTCGTGGCATGAAAAATACAAATAGATGCTTGTATAAGTAGTATCACCATAAAATAATATGGCGACGTTAGAATGAAACACCAATGAGTGATCGCTAGTAATGTAGCTAGCTGCCCAGGGTATATCCAGCACCATTGCGTCGCAATCATCCAGCAACATTGGTACTGGCTATTGCCCGGGCTTGTGGCCCGGCCAATAGCCAGTACCATTTGTGCAGCGTTTGTTAGCAACTACTACTAGCCAACAGCCAGTGGAATGTGGTGACGCGATGGTGCTGGATATACGCTGGGCAGCTACATCACCCGCGATCACTCATTGGTGGTGTCATTCTAACGTCGCCATATTATTTTATCGTGATACTAATTATACAAACATCTATTTGTATGCCACGATGCCACGATTCGGCCCACAAAGACACAGTACAATACATTCATTTGATCAGATGTTTTTGTTAGCTACGTCGATCACCTATAGTACCGACCCTTGTTATATATTCTCCGACTATGCCTGTCACGATGACTAAACCAGTTAGATCTATCCATATATGGTTCTACCACATCTATCTGATATCAGCACTAGGTCGGCTCGGGCCAAATATAGGGATCGTCTTACTAGACAGTAGACATGTCATATTAGGGCATTTTCGAATACAATAAAATTACCTTTTAGCGAAGGCATCAGCCTTGGTGGTAACTCCGGTGGGGAGAAGAAAAAACATTGCACACGTGTAATCCGCGAGGGTGGATGTTGCAGCCCGGCCAACGGTCTGGGACTGGAGAATGCCACTGGACACGGATGGATCATTTTTCAGATTGTTTTTTTTGCGGCGACTGCAAACCTGGCTGAAAAACTCTTCCTCCAGTGCCCACCTCGGAGGAGTCAACCAACCCCCCTGTTCACTGGGGGCTGGGCGTCAGTTTCCAATAGGAAAGCATACACGTGTGTCACGTGACACGGGAATTCTGGGAAATGTAGTTGTTATTTATGCTCAATACTATATACAGAGGTGCGGACCGAATTAATTTATTGGTATTAATAAAAAAAGAGAACTACGGAAAATCACGTACAAGTCAGACAGAACTAATGCAAAACTCCACGTGTTTTCCAGTAGTAATCTGTCTAAGGGTTAATAGTTTTAGTTTCAGTCGTAGCACCTATTTAATAGTTTTAGTTTCAGTCGTAGCACCTATTTAATAGTTTTAGTTTCAGTCGTAGCACCTATTTAATAGTTTTAGTTTCAGTCGTAGCACCTATTTAATAGTTTTAGTTTCAGTCGTAGCACCTATTTAATAGTTTTAGTTTCAGTCGTAGCACCTATTTAATAGTTTTCGTTTCAGTCGTAGCACCTATTTAATAGTTTTAGTTTCAGTCGTAGCACCTATTTAATAGTTTTCGTTTCAGTCGTAGTGAGTCTATTTAATAGTTTTAGTTTCAGTCGTAGTGAGTCTATTTAGTAGTTTTAGTTTCAGTCGTAGCACCTATTTAATAGTTTTAGTTTCAGTCGTAGTGAGTCTATTTAATAGTTTTAGTTTCAGTCGTAGTGAGTCTATTTAATAGTTTTAGTTTCAGTCGTAGTGAGTCTATTTAATAGTTTTAGTTTCAGTCGTAGTGAGTATTTAATAGTTTTAGTTTCAGTCGTAGTGAGTCTATTTAATAGTTTTAGTTTCAGTCGTAGTGAGTCTATTTAATAGTTTTAGTTTCAGTCGTAGTGAGTCTATTTAATAGTTTTAGTTTCAGTCGTAGTGAGTCTATTTAATAGTTTTAGTTTCAGTCGTAGTGAGTCTATTTAATAGTTTTAGTTTCAGTCGTAGTGAGTCTATTTAATAGTTTTAGTTTCAGTCGTAGTGAGTCTATTTAATAGTTTTAGTTTCAGTCGTAGTGAGTCTATTTAATAGTTTTAGTTTCAGTCGTAGTGAGTCTATTTAATAGTTTTAGTTTCAGTCGTAGTGAGTCTATTTAATAGTTTTAGTTTCAGTCGTAGTGAGTCTATTTAATAGTTTTAGTTTCAGTCGTAGTGAGTCTATTTAATAGTTTTAGTTTCAGTCGTAGTGAGTCTATTTAATAGTTTTAGTTTCAGTCGTAGTGAGTCTATTTAATAGTTTTAGTTTCAGTCGTAGTGAGTCTATTTAATAGTTTTAGTTTCAGTCGTAGTGTCTATTTAATAGTTTTAGTTTCAGTCGTAGTGAGTCTATTTAATAGTTTTAGTTTCAGTCGTAGTGAGTCTATTTAATAGTTTTAGTTTCAGTCGTAGTGAGTCTATTTAATAGTTTTAGTTTCAGTCGTAGTGAGTCTATTTAATAGTTTTAGTTTCAGTCGTAGTGAGTCTATTTAATAGTTTTAGTTTCAGTCGTAGTGAGTCTATTTAATAGTTTTAGTTTCAGTCGTAGTGAGTCTATTTAATAGTTTTAGTTTCAGTAGTAGTGAGTCTATTTAATAGTTTTAGTTTCAGTCGTAGTGAGTCTATTTAATAGTTTTAGTTTCAGTCGTAGTGAGTCTATTTAATAGTTTTAGTTTCAGTCGTAGTGAGTCTATTTAATAGTTTTAGTTTCAGTCGTAGTGAGTCTATTTAATAGTTTTAGTTTCAGTCGTAGTGAGTCTATTTAATAGTTTTAGTTTCAGTAGTAGTGAGTCTATTTAATAGTTTTAGTTTCAGTCGTAGTGAGTCTATTTAATAGTTTTAGTTTCAGTCGTAGTGAGTCTATTTAATAGTTTTAGTTTCAGTCGTAGTGAGTCTATTTAATAGTTTTAGTTTCAGTCGTAGTGAGTCTATTTAATAGTTTTAGTTTCAGTCGTAGTGAGTCTATTTAATAGTTTTAGTTTCAGTCGTAGTGAGTCTATTTAATAGTTTTAGTTTCAGTCGTAGTGAGTCTATTTAATAGTTTTAGTTTCAGTCGTAGTGAGTCTATTTAATAGTTTTAGTTTCAGTCGTAGTGAGTCTATTTAATAGTTTTAGTTTCAGTCGTAGTGAGTCTATTTAATAGTTTTAGTTTCAGTCGTAGTGAGTCTATTTAATAGTTTTAGTTTCAGTCGTAGTGAGTCTATTTAATAGTTTTAGTTTCAGTCGTAGTGAGTCTATTTAATAGTTTTAGTTTCAGTCGTAGTGAGTCTATTTAATAGTTTTAGTTTCAGTCGTAGTGAGTCTATTTAATAGTTTTAGTTTCAGTCGTAGTGAGTCTATTTAATAGTTTTAGTTTCAGTCGTAGTGAGTCTATTTAATAGTTTTAGTTTCAGTCGTAGTGAGTCTATTTAATAGTTTTAGTTTCAGTCGTAGTGAGTCTATTTAATAGTTTTAGTTTCAGTCGTAGTGAGTCTATTTAATAGTTTTAGTTTCAGTCGTAGTGAGTCTATTTAATAGTTTTAGTTTCAGTCGTAGTGAGTCTATTTAATAGTTTTAGTTTCAGTCGTAGTGAGTCTATTTAATAGTTTTAGTTTCAGTCGTAGTGAGTCTATTTAATAGTTTTAGTTTCAGTCGTAGTGAGTCTATTTAATAGTTTTAGTTTCAGTCGTAGTGAGTCTATTTAATAGTTTTAGTTTCAGTCGTAGTGAGTCTATTTAATAGTTTTAGTTTCAGTCGTAGTGAGTCTATTTAATAGTTTTAGTTTCAGTCGTAGTGAGTCTATTTAATAGTTTTAGTTTCAGTCGTAGTGAGTCTATTTAATAGTTTTAGTTTCAGTCGTAGTGAGTCTATTTAATAGTTTTAGTTTCAGTCGTAGTGAGTCTATTTAATAGTTTTAGTTTCAGTCGTAGTGAGTCTATTTAATAGTTTTAGTTTCAGTCGTAGTGAGTCTATTTAATAGTTTTAGTTTCAGTCGTAGTGAGTCTATTTAATAGTTTTAGTTTCAGTCGTAGTGAGTCTATTTAATAGTTTTAGTTTCAGTCGTAGTGAGTCTATTTAATAGTTTTAGTTTCAGTCGTAGTGAGTCTATTTAATAGTTTTAGTTTCAGTCGTAGTGAGTCTATTTAATAGTTTTAGTTTCAGTCGTAGTGAGTCTATTTAATAGTTTTAGTTTCAGTCGTAGTGAGTCTATTTAATAGTTTTAGTTTCAGTCGTAGTGAGTCTATTTAATAGTTTTAGTTTCAGTCGTAGTGAGTCTATTTAATAGTTTTAGTTTCAGTCGTAGTGAGTCTATTTAATAGTTTTAGTTTCAGTCGTAGTGAGTCTATTTAATAGTTTTAGTTTCAGTCGTAGTGAGTCTATTTAATAGTTTTAGTTTCAGTCGTAGTGAGTCTATTTAATAGTTTTAGTTTCAGTCGTAGTGAGTCTATTTAATAGTTTTAGTTTCAGTCGTAGTGAGTCTATTTAATAGTTTTAGTTTCAGTCGTAGTGAGTCTATTTAATAGTTTTAGTTTCAGTCGTAGTGAGTCTATTTAATAGTTTTAGTTTCAGTCGTAGTGAGTCTATTTAATAGTTTTAGTTTCAGTCGTAGTGAGTCTATTTAATAGTTTTAGTTTCAGTCGTAGTGAGTCTATTTAATAGTTTTAGTTTCAGTCGTAGTGAGTCTATTTAATAGTTTTAGTTTCAGTCGTAGTGAGTCTATTTAATAGTTTTAGTTTCAGTCGTAGTGAGTCTATTTAATAGTTTTAGTTTCAGTCGTAGTGAGTCTATTTAATAGTTTTAGTTTCAGTCGTAGTGAGTCTATTTAATAGTTTTAGTTTCAGTCGTAGTGAGTCTATTTAATAGTTTTAGTTTCAGTCGTAGTGAGTCTATTTAATAGTTTTAGTTTCAGTCGTAGTGAGTCTATTTAATAGTTTTAGTTTCAGTCGTAGTGAGTCTATTTAATAGTTTTAGTTTCAGTCGTAGTGAGTCTATTTAATAGTTTTAGTTTCAGTCGTAGTGAGTCTATTTAATAGTTTTAGTTTCAGTCGTAGTGAGTCTATTTAATAGTTTTAGTTTCAGTCGTAGTGAGTCTATTTAATAGTTTTAGTTTCAGTCGTAGTGAGTCTATTTAATAGTTTTAGTTTCAGTCGTAGTGAGTCTATTTAATAGTTTTAGTTTCAGTCGTAGTGAGTCTATTTAATAGTTTTAGTTTCAGTCGTAGTGAGTCTATTTAATAGTTTTAGTTTCAGTCGTAGTGAGTCTATTTAATAGTTTTAGTTTCAGTCGTAGTGAGTCTATTTAATAGTTTTAGTTTCAGTCGTAGTGAGTCTATTTAATAGTTTTAGTTTCAGTCGTAGTGAGTCTATTTAATAGTTTTAGTTTCAGTCGTAGTGAGTCTATTTAATAGTTTTAGTTTCAGTCGTAGTGAGTCTATTTAATAGTTTTAGTTTCAGTCGTAGTGAGTCTATTTAATAGTTTTAGTTTCAGTCGTAGTGAGTCTATTTAATAGTTTTAGTTTCAGTCGTAGTGAGTCTATTTAATAGTTTTAGTTTCAGTCGTAGTGAGTCTATTTAATAGTTTTAGTTTCAGTCGTAGTGAGTCTATTTAATAGTTTTAGTTTCAGTCGTAGTGAGTCTATTTAATAGTTTTAGTTTCAGTCGTAGTGAGTCTATTTAATAGTTTTAGTTTCAGTCGTAGTGAGTCTATTTAATAGTTTTAGTTTCAGTCGTAGTGAGTCTATTTAATAGTTTTAGTTTCAGTCGTAGTGAGTCTATTTAATAGTTTTAGTTTCAGTCGTAGTGAGTCTATTTAATAGTTTTAGTTTCAGTCGTAGTGAGTCTATTTAATAGTTTTAGTTTCAGTCGTAGTGAGTCTATTTAATAGTTTTAGTTTCAGTCGTAGTGAGTCTATTTAATAGTTTTAGTTTCAGTCGTAGTGAGTCTATTTAATAGTTTTAGTTTCAGTCGTAGTGAGTCTATTTAATAGTTTTAGTTTCAGTCGTAGTGAGTCTATTTAATAGTTTTAGTTTCAGTCGTAGTGAGTCTATTTAATAGTTTTAGTTTCAGTCGTAGTGAGTCTATTTAATAGTTTTAGTTTCAGTCGTAGTGAGTCTATTTAATAGTTTTAGTTTCAGTCGTAGTGAGTCTATTTAATAGTTTTAGTTTCAGTCGTAGTGAGTCTATTTAATAGTTTTAGTTTCAGTCGTAGTGAGTCTATTTAATAGTTTTAGTTTCAGTCGTAGTGAGTCTATTTAATAGTTTTAGTTTCAGTCGTAGTGAGTCTATTTAATAGTTTTAGTTTCAGTCGTAGTGAGTCTATTTAATAGTTTTAGTTTCAGTCGTAGTGAGTCTATTTAATAGTTTTAGTTTCAGTCGTAGTGAGTCTATTTAATAGTTTTAGTTTCAGTCGTAGTGAGTCTATTTAATAGTTTTAGTTTCAGTCGTAGTGAGTCTATTTAATAGTTTTAGTTTCAGTCGTAGTGAGTCTATTTAATAGTTTTAGTTTCAGTCGTAGTGAGTCTATTTAATAGTTTTAGTTTCAGTCGTAGTGAGTCTATTTAATAGTTTTAGTTTCAGTCGTAGTGAGTCTATTTAATAGTTTTAGTTTCAGTCGTAGTGAGTCTATTTAATAGTTTTAGTTTCAGTCGTAGTGAGTCTATTTAATAGTTTAGTTTCAGTCGTAGTGAGTCTATTTAATAGTTTTAGTTTCAGTCGTAGTGAGTCTATTTAATAGTTTTAGTTTCAGTCGTAGTGAGTCTATTTAATAGTTTTAGTTTCAGTCGTAGTGAGTCTATTTAATAGTTTTAGTTTCAGTCGTAGTGAGTCTATTTAATAGTTTTAGTTTCAGTCGTAGTGAGTCTATTTAATAGTTTTAGTTTCAGTCGTAGTGAGTCTATTTAATAGTTTTTAGTTTCAGTCGTAGTGAGTCTATTTAATAGTTTTAGTTTCAGTCGTAGTGAGTCTATTTAATAGTTTTAGTTTCAGTCGTAGT
>NW_027638141.1:0-18393 GCF_951216825.1 Electrona antarctica | reverse complement strand
TCTTCATATTGGTCGTCACTAATGAGATGATAATATGGTACCATTGTTGTTGTTTGGATCATGAAGAAAAGTTGAAAATGAGTGATGTCGTCCTTTAACCCATTTAGAATGTCTTCGAAATCATGACAGTTTTCTGAAAAACCTATCATGTCAGTGGTTCTCAACCTTTTCCATGTCAAGGACCCCCAGAATTATCTGAATTTATCATCTGAAAATATGTTGTTCCAGGGACCCCCCCAGAAGCAAAACGTTCGCTCTGAAATAATATATATTCAAAGATTTGCACCACATTTTCACGATTTTTCAAAAATAGCAGATCCACAAGCTCGTAGCGTATGAGCTTGTAGATCTGCTATTTTTCAATAGCTAAAGTAGAACAAAACGCTTAAAACACCAAAAGGGGTTCCCGTCCAGAATGGGTTAAGCATGTTAGACGGATAATAGGTCTGTTTACCTGGTATCCTAGCAACACCGCTGCTTTCTTTGCACCCCACTTACAGTATGTGACCAATTCAACCTGTGGTTTGCTGACTAAGGTTCATGTCACTCTGTGCTTGCTGTTATTAAGTGGCTCTGGATAAGAGAGCGTCTGCTAAATGCCTACATTTGTAAATTGTACATTTGCACGCACACACATGACTCAGCGACCCCACCCATATCTTCTCTGTCCTTCTGGTAATTACGGACACGCACGCACGCACGCACGCACGCACGCACGTACGCAAGCACGTACGTACGTACGTACACGCACACAAACCAGGGGAGTGCGGAGGAGGGATTCACCCGTAATAACCCCCCCACACGCACACAGACACAGACACAAAAACACATGTTATCTCTGGTTTACTTACCGCATCTGCATCGGGTTTTGGCCACTGATTTAGGAGACCGGAAGCAGGTTGGAGTCCATTACTTCCAATGGAAGAGTGAACGTGAACACATACTTCTGAACAGCAGTCTTTGGCCACCGTGGTCAGTGGACAAATATTGGACAAGCACATCACAAGCCACACAATCTTCACAAGACTTTCATACTTCACAAGACTTTCATACTTTGTCGGCCTTTCTCTGTCCCAGCAACGCACTCTCGAGGGAGCTATAGCACCGGTAATCATAGGACGTTTGCGAAACTTTGCCATCAGACGGCGTCCACTTAGGAGACCATTTTTTACGATGCGTGTACAATTTATCCTCTATAGTGGCTCCAATTGAGAAGGTGTATCTTTATTATATACCATCTCTGGTATATATGCACAGATGTATGTGCACATCAAACGATGTTCAAAGCTAGACGTGACACAGGATGAGGGGTCTTTCGTTTGAGGAAACGTCGTGTCAGGGCCTATCCCCCCCTCGGCAGCTGTGTGCAGTAGAAGTGGACAGACGCGGTTTTGTCAGATTTTTTTTTTTGCCTGTTTCGTCTCAACTCATCCGTCCAGACCACTACTGTATGAGGTACGGTAGAGACATTGACTGGTGACCTGCAGTCAGGGACAGTAAGTCTATATACAGTAGGAACAGACCTCCAGACACACACACGCACGCACGCACGCACGCACGCACGCACGCACGCACGCACGCACACACACAACTGTGCTTTCTCTCTCTCTCTCTCTCTCTCTCTCTCTCTCTCTCTCTCTCTCTCTCTCTCTCTCTCTCCTCATCATAGCTGACATCAGTCACAACAACTCGCCCTGTCACTTGTTATGAATGATGACTTCACTCTGCTATTACACTAATAGCATGATTAACCAGAGCCATATACCAACACAGACACGACAGCAAAAACACACTTCATCGGCGTGGTGTCTTTTGTTACGGCGGTAAACGCAATTATTAAAATGGAAGCGGCCCATAAATGCAAACATTAAAGCAGCTCCACGTGCAATGATATTGACGTTATTTATCGGGGTACAGCGGGTCATTTCGGCCGGCATGTTATTTCGTTTTGAAGGAGAAATGACTGTGTCCTGCATGTCCATCTGGCTGTTTAATTCTGCACACCCTGCAATTACATGTTCAGGAAATTAAAACAAAGCTCACGGAGCCAAAAGCCCTTTTTTCTTTGCGGAAAACAGTTAATTTTTCACGTTTCATGTCGGCTCGAAATTGTCAGCGTGTGTATATTCAACCCAGAAGAGAGAGAGAGAGAGAGAGTGTGTGTGTGTGTGTGTGTGTGTGTGTGCGTGTATGCGTGTGTGCGTGCGTGCGTGCGTGCGTGCGTGTGTCTAATGTCTCTGTCGGGTGGAAACCTCATATGTTCAAAACTATCACTGCCACCTGCGTTTTTTAAACATGTCTACTTGAACTGCACAGCTGCCATGGACCTTCTTTAAGGTACCCCCACCCCCCCCCCCCCCGTGTCCCCCCCCCCCCCCCCCCTCACTGTGACACCTACAAAGGAATTGAACTTGGAACTCTTGTCATGAAGATAATAGGTTTCTGCCTCACAGCGACGTGTGTGCGTGCGTGCGTGCGTGCGTGCGTGCGTGCGTGCGTGCGTGCGTGCGCGCGCATGTCGTGTTTCTGTATGTATGCACAGCACTCCGTGTGTGAACATATGTGCTGAGAGGGTTTTCTAGACAGGCATCTGGGACAGCCTTGCACTCTACGACCACACGATGACAGGACCCGATGAAGTCACGGTAAACTTTGAGCCAATCCTCATTATCACTCGCGTGCTTTTCGCGGACGCGGGCCTCATGACTCCGTCGTCTCAAAGGATCCACCCCGCCCCCTCCCCCCCTCGCCATGCATCAGCCATCAATACCTTGCGACATGTCTCAATTAGACATGATTAGGGGCCCAAATCCTGCCAATAATATGGCCTCAATCTGGAGCCCCTTTCAACGACAAATGACGACTCCCCCCGCCCCCCACACACACATTTCCGTTTCTATAATTGGGTCAGGTTAAATGTTCTGTATCAAGTTCTCTGTGTGTAGTTTTTTGTGTAGCCCTGAGCCCAACACACACACGGGGTTCTGCCTCGTTGTTCCGTTTTGGACAATACCACACACACCCACTAAAAAGCACCACTTTGCTCTCAATTCGTTTTCGTTTTTTTTACAGAGCATGTAACATGGCTACAAACTCGGCTTTATCACCTTCCCCTGGCTTAAGCCTGCGTCTACGACGTCCTCATTAGCAGACGAGGAGGGGAAATGAGGAATCCGTAAAAAAAAAAAAAGCCAGAGTGTCGTTAAAGACTGTAAACTGTACACTTAGAATGACAAAAGAGCCCCATAAAAACACACACACAGCAGGCTGGATGGGTGCCAGAGAGCCTATTTAATTCTTGTTTGGACCCCCCCATGCAGGTGACAAATCACCCGTGCTAACACAGGTCTAATTTGTAGGAAAGACAACAGCGTAAAATGTATGCGGAGCATAAAATGTCTGTCGGGGGCGCAGGCAGGCGGTTTCGCTCGCTCTGCGGAGAGAGATATACGATTACGAGGCCACCGTGGCTGGGAAGTATAAATGGCTGCCGAATTAGAAACTCGACTCTCTTCCATGTCGTTATTCTCTCCCTGTGACCGCGCTGGGAATGCAAAATGGAAGAGAGAGCAGGTTAATGGAGGTATAAAGGTACTTACCGCACCTTTATGTGTTACTTACCGCCACGGATGGATATACGGTGCTATGTGTAAATATGTACATCATTTGTTTTTATTGATCTCTCTCCCCCCCCCCCCCCCCCCCCCCCCCCCCCCATACCTTTATGGAAATAACAAAACGATGGAGCTTGCACAAAAGCACATTTCACCCGCTGTTTCACACACCTGTAAACGTGACGTCGATTCTGATTGTGATTCTGAATGGAGTGTATCGCCCGAACATATACTGTATGTTTTATTCGTCCCAAGGAATTATCCCATTTCTACAAAGAAACAGGGAAACGGTTTTCTAGTCAAATATTGGTTAGTTTTCTGAGCTTGTATAGATCAAGGATTTTTGAGTGGTGTAAACCACTCCAACAACTGGCTTTGTTAGTTTACGTGTCCACGTATCCACGTGTTTGTTCGTACCAAAACAATGAGCATGGTTGCTATGGTCACTCAGTTCACACGGGTGTGATTTAATTACGTCAGACATTACGTCAGACCACAGCTGATCAGGCTATATAATACCTTACACCACTCAGTTCACACGGGTGTGATTTTTTTTAAAGAGGTTATTATTCACAATGTATTTTAGTATGTTTGTATGTACCGGGGAGACACCAAATTTCTCATCCGTCTCTCTGAAAAGGTTCGGGAAGCCGTGCATAAAATTAGTATAGGGCATGCAGTATTGAAAATAGATTTATTTTGTTTGGTTTCTGGCTCACCTGTAGCTACATAATAATGGTTGTCACCTCAGAAGACCGTGTATTTTTCTTTTCGTTTCTTACAGCTTTCATTATAGTCTCCATTTAAATCCAAATCCAAATCATGACCCAGGTGGGGATTGTCGTATTTGAATCACTAAAGCCCAAGACTTAAGCCAATAATGTCTGAGCGAAACCATGCCTATTACGGACTCCTTCAGAGAGATTCCTATGACTGGAGGCTGCAGTGAGAATTTACTACTTAACCAAATAATCGCATTATGTTATGTTATGTTATGACACTCCTTGACATGACATTATTGTTCACGTGGAAAATATGCCCCGGTGGCAACTGTATAGCACGAGGAGAAATGTTGAACACGTCTCCTAAACGGGTACACGAATGAGAACAGACAGGCACGACGAGGAGAAAATGCTATTTCGATTTGAGACATAAAGCGTCTTTTGTGTTGCATTTTTAGCTGACGTGATCGAACCACAGGCGGACATGAGCACTCCGGAAACCCGAGCAGAATATTTGACTTGGAACGGGCAAGGTGCCGTGAGACCCACCACCAGAACACTGAGCGAGGCGAGGTGAGCCGGCTGGGCCGGCTGGCTTGCTGGCTGGCGGCGCACGTACACCCCTTCCATAAATTCTCCCCCCTTAGGGGAGGGTGTTTGGGGAAGGGGAGAGGGGGTGCTTATCCTTTTCCCACATTGCAGAGAGGAGGAGATGTGATCCCCCGGTAAGGAACTGTGACTTCTTCTCTAACCCATTAAGCCATGGGGGGAGGCCTATATGCCCAGTTTGTGTGAATCATAGCGATGATTTGATTGGCTGATCACACCCATAGCGATGATTTGATTGGCTCAACACATGTTCATGTACAAGCTCGCAGCGAGGCACGAAGTGACGCAATGAGCATATCTGCTATTTTTGACTAGCCATCGCAAAAACTCTAAAATGGCACAGATAGTTTCCCGGGTTGAACTTTGAAATGCTAGCAACCCGAAAAGGCTGGAATTGGAAAGTCAGGCAAGCATGCATACTGTCAAAACAAATGCAGTTTGTGAGAGAATATAAAATATAAGATAAAGTACTCGACGTCGGTCCCCTCAGTACGGTCCAGGCTGAAGGAAGGCCGCTCCCCGAGTGCATATCTTTGGGAGTCTGCAGTTCGTCCGCTTCACTTTATATAAATTTTTTCTTTCGTCTAATTTTCGTTCTTTTAAAGGAAGGGCACAGTAAAACTTGAGTTGCCTCTTATACCCCCTTCAGAACCCTTTAGTTCAAGCGTATCGCCTAAATCACTGGAGGTATAGGTTGGAAAAACAGGACACCTCGTAAAAAACCCGCCTGAAAACGAAAAAGGGGAAGAAAAAAAATGTCTCCCTTGTTTTTAGTGTACTCTGGAGGGGAGCACTGAATCAGAGCATTTTGTTGAAGGCACCGCTTGTATCGGATCGAGAGACGGAGCGAGAGAGAGAGAGGGGGACAGGAAAAGTTCAGCCGCATTTATTGTCCCCCCCCCCCCCCCCCCCTATACGCAGCTGATTCAGACCGCCGCGACTCAGGGGGGTGATATAAATCGTGTCCTTGCAGCATGCGGAGGCAAGACCGCGAGCAGGCGCACTCCGTATAGTTATACTTATTATTAGTTATTATGTCGGAATGTGACACCTTCCCGTACAAGGTTTCTTTGTAACGCGGGGCTGCGAGTTAACCCATTTTAGGCGGGAACCCCTTTTGGTGTTTTAAAGCATTATGTTATACTTTAGCTATTGCTGAGAAAGGAGAGAGGCCGCACAGCTCGTAGTCACGATGCCAACAAAATCTTAATTTTTCCAACGTTTCGGCAACAAGTTGCCTTCTTCAGGGAATACTTTATATAGCTATTGAAAAATAGCAGATCTACAAACTTGTATAGGTCTGCCATTTTTGAAAAACCCGTGAAAATGTGCCTCAAATCTTTGAATATATATTATTACATTTTAACTCAAATCTTTGCTTCTGGGGGAGTCCCTGGAACAATATATTTTCAGATGGGGGGGCGGAGGCATATTACATAATATTTTTTGGGGTCCTTGACATGAAATATTGAGCACCACTGATATAGAAAACTGTCAGGATTTTGAAGAAATTTTTTCAATTTTGACGTCAGGCCTAAATGGATTAAGAGAAGTCGGCACTCGGGCGTCCGTCTTGGAAATGCCACCCGGGCAGTATAATGTATAGTTCTGACTAACTAGACTATAGGACGGCTGCTATCTCTGTGTACGGCGGGGGACTCGTCTAAATCAAACCTTCTGACATGTTTATTATTATTACATTTCATAGTAGCGCTGCTACTGTGAAATGTATGGGGGTATTAAATGTGTTTCCAAAGGACACTTGTTTCCACTTTACTGATCGATGCTTTATACTTTCTGTGTGTGTGTGTGTGTGTGTGTGTGTGTGTGTGTGTGTGTGTGTGTGTGTGTGTGTGTGTGTGTGTGTGTGCGTGCGTGCGTGCGTGCGTGCGTGCGTGCGTGCGTGCGTGCGTGCGTGCGTGCGTGCGTGCGTGCGTGCGTGCGTGCGTGCGTGCGTGCGTGCGTGCGTGCGTGCGTGCGTTTCTGGTGGCTTAGCAGAAAGACACTTAACAATTGACGTGTAATCAAATACGCATAATGTTAGTCAATAACAACACAGACAGTATCAATCAGTGTAATGAGAATAAGAAAAAAAAGTATGATGATTGACAGATACAACATAAATAAAGCAAAGTTATAGCCTACACAAACAAAATAAGCGCATGCATGTGTGTTGGCCATCTTTGCTGACAGCATTGGCCATCTTTAGTGTTTGTCTGCTTGGATTCTGCTGGGACAGGAAGGAGAGTTAGACCCGCCTCTGACGCTGTTGACTGGCAGATGTGCTGACCTATGACCTTTAGATCTCATTTACTCATTAGAGACAGTTGATGATGTCATCATTCATGAGAGAAGGCAGTGGTGTTTTTTAATTAAAAAAAAAAAGTAGGCCTAACTCAAGTACTGTACTTAAGTACAATTTTCAGTACTTTTACTTCTACTTCTTTCTCTACATGTCAGAGAAGAATGTTGTACTTTTACTCCACTACATGAAAACTTTAGTTAGTTACCGAACTTTATAGATTGCAAAACACATTAACCACTATATAGTTCGACCATTTGAAAATAGCCGATCTACAAGTTTTCAAAATATTTTTCGTATATCGTGGGCTTGTGAAACAGGGTATTTTGCACAATGAGCACTTTTGCTATTAGTACCTTATACGTATATTTTGATCAATTTTACTCAAGCTCATTTTCATTACGGGTCTTCTACTCGTAACAGATCATGTCTACCTTGCAGCATTGACACTTTTACTTCAGCAAAACAGTAAGTACTTTTTAATCACCGAGAGGAGGTATAGAGGAGGACACAAAGGGGACAGAGACAGTGTAGGACGGACGGACGGACAGGACACATGGGTGATGTCATGATGCCGGGGGGTTTGGAGGACATTTCATTGGTAACATAATCTCATAAAGTTGCCTATAGGCGGATAGATCAGATTACTGTACTTAATCCCAGAGGCTGTGGGCAATATTTATGGGATTTGACACGTACGTGTGGTCCTGGGCTCCCTGTGGCGCCCCTCCCCCCAGGGTTCAGAGGTCACGGCAGGGGCGGCGGGGGGGTGGGTGTTATGGATTTCAAGAAATTCGGAACAGTTGGCATCGGAGCAAGCAACAGGCGAAAGGGAGAAGAGGTTGAAAGCCACCCCCCGCTCCCCCTACCCGCCCCACCCCCACCACCACCACCTGCACTCGCCAAGGGTAACAAATGAGCATTAAACGGCCAGACTCACGTATATGCGCGGCTTGTGATGGCGAACTATCACAAGCATTTTTTCTTTGGGGGTGGGGGAGCGCATTTCTCCTCAAGGTTTCGCGGTGGTTTCATTCTATACAGTTCTGTGTCGGTTCTGTTTCCATAGTGCACTGCTGGCTCTGTCTGTACACGGCACATGCTCCAAGATGTCTCTTTTTGTGAGCTGAGGGTAAATATACCCATGAGGAGGGATGCTATAGGGTTCACATGGTAAATGGTTGTATACCGTGCATTTATAGATTCAATGCATTCATTCACACACACATTCATACGCCGATGGCGGAGAAAATAAACATGCAGTGCATGTTTCATGCACCAACCTGCACATCGGGAGCAATTAGCGTTCCTTGAGTCTTGAGCTTGAGCTCAAGGACACACTTCGTCACTATAGCCTCGGAAACCCAGACGTTTTTATTTCCAGGGAGAAAAAAAGTCTGGGGCCCAGTCCACTTCAATTCGGCATAGAGTATAGCGCAAACGTCGCTCACTCTTCTGCTGATTTCTGATTGTCTGCACCTTTGTTAAATTGACGCACACACGCACACATGCACATACACACACTCCTCTCTCTCTCTCTGTTGCTCTAATTAATTAGTCTCATGTCCAGCAGCTGCGCCTAGTTTCTCCCCCCGGCGGATCCTGCCGGGAGCTGCCTATACATGCCATAGAATTAAAGCATAGGTGAGTTCCAGTCTACTTCGTCACAAACCCTGGGGGAGCCCGGGGTCGCCGTTCGTGTGGTTAATGTTAGCAGTTTTTGTCGGGCAGTGTATACCGTATAGGTTAATATTAGCTTTTACTAGGGGGGTGTCCAGCGTAGTGTAAAAACAAAGTAAACTGAGTATCCCTACAGGCCATTAGCTCTTATTCGAGGGAAAAGTGACATTAGATGCTTCTCCCTATTCGCAAAGGTTCTTCCAAAGGTGATGTTTGTGGGCTGGGTGTCAGGTAAAATAACCCGTCCATGTGGAAGTGCCTCCAAAGTTCTCCTCTTTATTTTTCTTAGCGTCCCGTTCACTACTAACACGGTTGCTTTTTTTTATATACCACCCAAAACCCACTGGCTAATCCCAAGCAGACAGCTCTCTCTCTCTCTCAGTGGTGGAAAGTAACTAAGTACATTACACAGTACCGTAATTAAGTACAATTTTGAAGTATTTGTACTTTACCTGAGTAATTAAAAATGTCAGTTCTAATCCATCTCAATCTCAGAGGCAAATGTTCTACTTTTACTCCACTATAGTATTACAAAACATACATATACCTGCAAGCCCCAGTGATGCTTTTGAGCAACATTTATATTTTAATTAATTAATTCATTAATAATATTTTTTTCACCTTTTTCACCTAAACATCATCATTGATGTTCATTGTTTAGTCTTGTAATGCCATTGGTCATGATATTTGCATATAAATACCCCCCACAGAGGAAGAAATTCATACAACTTCAAAATCTCTGTGCAATTGTTAACAATTTTTAACCTTTAACCTTAAAAGTAAGTAAAATGCCTGTACGCTTTGGCCATTTGAAAATAGCCGATCTACAAGCTCACAATGCGTCGCATCGCAACGCATTGTGAGCTTGTAGATCTGCTATATTTTCAAAAGATTTTTAATACATTTGAAAACTGTGAAATGAGACATTCTGCATAAAGACTACATTCTACTTTTGGCGCCTTAAGTACATTTTGATGCCAATACTTTAACTTTTGGACTTTTACTTGAATTCCAGACTTTAACATTGTTACGGAGTATTTCTACATTGCAGTATTTATATACTTTTACCTAAGTACAAAACAATTGGGGTATACGTTTTCCAAAACTGCTCTCTCTCTCTTGACGTGTTTGTCTGTTCGTCTGCACTGAGCTGACACCCCACACCACCACCACCACCACCACCACCACACCAGACCATTCCTTTGGTCAGGAAACGAACCGGGCCTTTTTTTGTTCAAAGGGCTGAGCCGCGGGAATCGGATCCAGCCCTCCTCCTCCGGAGCGCTGCCGGGCGCACCATCGGCCGTGCCTCTCTCGTTTCATGCGGTGGAGCTATAAAACATGCCCCCAGAAAGTGCCCTCGACACGTCCGTCTCCGACGCGTTCCATAGTTGTGGTGCCGCAAACCACCGCCCTCCTCCCCCGCCGTCGCTCAGACGAAACACTTAACGAGGGACAATTACAGAGATGTTGCAAATTATGCCGCCGTGCGCTTGGGAATTGTCAGCCCACTCGAGTATTATGTTTTGAAGCTTAAATGACGAGGGTTGATGCAATTGGTGTTTGTTGAGCGGTGCCAAGCGCTCACGATAAAGGGCTTTGTCTGTCTGTCTGTCTGTTTGGAGCACGAAATGGTTTGTAGCATGACCTATTGACCCCTGCAGATCACTGGGGTCATTGACACTGAGGCCCCTGCAGCTGAGCCATTCACATTGAGCAAAGCAGTCAACTGATTGGTCGCACGCACGCACGCACGCACGCACGCACGCACGCACGCACGCACGCACGCACGCACGCACGCACGCACGCACGCACGCAGTAACTATAAAATAAAAGTAGAGTTGCACTGCTCAAGTTCGCACGGGTGCAAGTTTTTCTAGGCCTGCAGGTTCTCAAAGTCGGGAAGCGAGTAAAACGAGTTAGCATCGTGCGTCACAAATCACAATAGTGTTGTTTCTCGAAATCATTGACACATTTACATACAATTTAGGCATTTAGCAGACACTCTTAATCCAGAGTGATTTACAGTAAGCGAGAACAACACAAGGTAATGCATCAAAAGCAATAGTCATCGAGGATCATAAATAAACCAACAGCCTATCATCAATCTAACAGTAGAATCCATAAACACTAGGATGCCAGATCAATAATGATCCCATGTCATCTAAATGTCATATTTTAGCCTTTGCATAATATATACGCCTGCAAGGTCGAGTGCTACAGGCTAAGGTCTTCTTATGGGGTCCCTGGCCCAAGCTTTGGCGGTCCCACCACTGTTGTATAGACTCGGGACCAAATCAATGGGAGGAAATGCACAGAGTCACTAATATACGGTAATCAAATCATATAACCTATCCGTTGACTTTCGCTCATCTTTCTTCGCCCGGCGGAGTTGATGCGCGGATAATGGATCCCGTCCATGAACGCAACGAACGGCGCCGGATCGATACTCTGCTTGATTGCCTGTGAAGATGCTCCTGTATAACAGCATTAAAGGAGACCTGTCCATGTGTTGCAGCCATATAGGTTGAAGAGCATCATGTGATTTTGCCGCGTAAGTGCCTGATGTGCTGTTCATCAATGCTGTGCACAGTTTGACATTGATAGATCGGCCGTAGATGAAGATGAATTCGATTTTCGGGGCACGTCAAATCGCTCGCTGCCCTGCGGGGCTCTCTCTCTCTCTCTCTCTCTCTCTCTCTCTCTCTCTGAAATGGCATTCCTCCCGTGTAGCTCGCCTTGACATGTGTTCATGTTAATGTCAGATATACACACGTCGTGTGTACGGCGTGTATACAGAGCGCTTGAGGCTATACGAGTGTGAACGGCGCACATGTATAATTGTATAAACAGTGCCGATTGATAAAACAGACAGCCGTCAAAGCCAACTATGCAGATTCCCAAAGCCAAAGTACCTGTGTGCATACAGATGCACGCACACACGCACACACGGACATGCACACACGCACAGACACACACATGCACACACACACGCACATACACACACGCACACACAGAATAATGCTAACTTGCCATGCATATAGAGCGTCGCAGTCCCGCCCCCTCGAGAGACCCGGAAAAGAAATCCCCGTTCATTTTCCTCATAGACTTTTTCAGAAAGTATTTATTTAAAGACGTTTACGCCGCGGACAAAGCCAACTCTTGTCGTGACAAATCATGACAACAAACACAATTTTTCGGGCTGAACAAATAATTAGAAAGAAGAAGAAAGGGGCAGGTTACAACACTTTTTTTGTTGTTTTTCTTCTTTGTAATTATTTGTTTGGTCCAAAATATTGTGTCTGTTGTCATGATTTGTCACGACAAGAGTTGGCTTTGAACGACGCTTATAAGGTCTTTAAATAAATACGTTTTGAAATGTCTATGGGAAAAATGCATTGGAAACTATTTCCTGGGCCTGGCGTCGTCATGAAAGGGGGCGGGACTGCGACGCTCTATTGGAATGGAATAGAAAGTTGAGTAAACAGCACACAGGGGGGGGGGGGGGGGCTATACCTGTACAGCACATATTCGTTCAAGTAAACACAAGAGAGAGAGAGAGAGAGAGAGAGAGAGAGAGAGAGAGAGAGAGAGAGAGGAGGAGGAGAGAAAGAGAGATTTGATTTTAAAGGTCCTTTATTAAGCACTGCCGGGTAATACAGACCAAAACCAGGATCTTAACTACATGCCAGTCTTAAATGTATAATAAGCACAAAGAGAAAAAAGAAATCACAGGAACAACACCATGCAGCCTTGACAAAACAGATCAAAGAGAGAGAGAGAGAGAGAGAGAGAGAGAGAGAGAGAGAGAGAGAGAGAGAGAGAGAGAGAGAGAGAGAGAGAGAGAGAGAGGTGCAGCCAGCAGCAGAGTGCAAAGTGAGGAGAAGTCAAGTGTGTTGTTGTGTTTTATACTCTCCATGCCTCCATGCCACTTTTTCCTGATGTGTTTTATTCATTGTGTTTTGTTTTGTTTTGTTTTTTTTTCCTCTCTCCAATCCAACGCAGCCTGGCCTCATGGCCGCCGCCGCCGCCGCCCTGCCGCGGGACCCGCCATGCAGGCTCCCAGGGGCCTGCCGGTGAAACGGTAATACGGACCATCTGACACCTGTCAAAACAGCCCTGTTAGTCAAGCATCCACAGTCCTGTCAAGAGGCTCGCCTGGAGGAAAAAGCGGCCGTATCTCTCTCTCTCTCTCTCTCTCAGCCTCTCAGTTTTCCCCTCCCTCCATCGTTCCCCCTCGCCTCCCTTCCTCTCTGGCTCTCTCAAGAGCCTGGTTTAGACTTTATATACGCACGGAAATAGCAGATCTATAAGCTCACAATGTGTCGGCTATTTCTGTGCGTGACACAACTGGCCTCACCCTCTTTCTCTCCCCCCCTCCCCTCCGTCTTTCTCTCATTCTTTCTCTCCTCCCTGTGCCTCTCCCCTCTCTCTCTCTCTCTCTCTCTCTCTCTCTCTCTCTCTCTCTCTCTCTCTCTCACACACACACACACACACACACACACACACACACACACACACACACACACACACACACACACACACACACACACACACACACACACACACACACACTTATTGACTCTGCATGTGCAGCTCCATCTGTTTCTCTCTTTTGTATTCTCTTTGCTCTCTCTCAAACTTTACAAACTTCCCTTCACTCAAATCTCTCTCTCTCTCTCTCTCTCTCTCTCTCTCTCTCTCTCTCTCTCTCTTTTAGATAACCTCCCTCTGTCATTCTCTCTCCATGTCTGTCTCCGTCTGTGTTTCCTCCTATCTGTCACACATGTTTCACTGTTTACTAAGCTGCGACCGATGCAACATGTTTTGCAGAAAACAAGTCTTTTAAAACCAAGTGAAACTCTTAGTGTATAAGCTAGGCATATTGCCATTTGAGAACTATTTAAAATAACAACTTGATAGCAAAAAAATAAAAATCCTGGAGACATCTTTAAAAAATACTTAAACGAGGGCATGAATAAAACAGAAACAACATATTGGCACGGCCTCATCCAGAGAGAAAGCAGACTGCCATTTAATTGTATTTCTTTAATATCTCCTTGCGTTTTTGTGAAAATGCATGATGTTTGGCTATCCACATCACTGTCAAGGTCAAGGTAAACTTCATTATCCCATAGCGAAATTAACTCAATAAAACACACACACACACACACACACACACACACACACACACACACACACACACACACACACACACACACACACACACACACACACACACACACACACACACACACACACACACACACATTACGTAACATAAACAGACATACTGTAAACTTTGAGAGTATTCCATGAAATAGATTGCAATGCTGTGTAATATATCGTTGCTGTCACGGAAAAACCTTGCAATTTTTTGTGTAAATCTATGTCAATTATGCCGCACTTCATCGTATAAACAGCGTAGTACAAAAGCAGTGAAAATAAACTACAAGCTCACAACGCATCACCTGTGAGCTTTACATCTGCAATGATGATGTCATTGTTATTTTGATCAAAATAAGTCACTAAATACCTAAACACAATTCTGTCAATTCTCTATTGTAATCTATTATCCTACACTCACTCTGCCAACCTGGGGAGAGCAACGGACTGACCTCATGCTTCCTTCTATGCATGAGGAGTCCAAGACGCTTCTTTTCACCTGACAGGTAGGTAGTTTCCCCCGGTTGGACGTAGCACGCGGAAGGA
Organism: Electrona antarctica; assembly: GCF_951216825.1. Lineage (NCBI taxonomy): Eukaryota > Metazoa > Chordata > Actinopteri > Myctophiformes > Myctophidae > Electrona > Electrona antarctica. The sequence continues at coordinate 3,754 of NW_027638141.1, read as the reverse complement.
ACACGTTATTCCAACCAGTTCCTTTCCCCTCCATCAGGATTACTGTTTTGTGAGGGTATACCTGTTGGACACGAGGACATACAAACTCCACAGTTTGTTTGTTTTTTAGTTTTTTGGACATACACGGTTTCCTCCCGACAGTGACGAATGCTGCATTTCGACACGACAAAGTGGATAGAGTTTATTTCACATAGTCCAATGGAAGTGGCTGTATTATGCATTGTCTAATGTCCAAACACGTACGTTTTCCATTAAATAACTACTATCACTATACTGACTGTCAACAGAACAGACTTCAGCCTGTGGTTGGTTATTATTTTTCATTGCAGAAAAATAAAAACCCTGCCATATTTCCCCCCCAGCTGCTTTAATTGGAAGCACTTCTCCTCACAGGCACACAGTGCTGAAGCAGTTTCACACTCCACAAATAAACACACGTGTCTTGCTCAAACAAACACTCATACAAGTGTGCAAGCACGCACGCACGCACGCACGCACGCGTCAAGTCTTCACCCCTAATGCATTGGTTCTCAAAGTGGGGACCGTTGGCTACTCAAAAAACAGCAGATCTACAAGCCCACAGCGAGTCACTTTGTGCCGCACTGCAAGCAAGTGTAGATCTGCTATTTGTGAGCATTGTAAATTCTTCAAATATTTTGAATAATCTTGCTTTTTTTAGCACAAATCTTCTCTTCTGAAGACGAAGATCACGGCGAAACGCGTTGTGCTAATAAATAAGTCGATGATGCAGTAAGTTGTCCGTCTCTATTCCCTGGAGTGTGCAGTCCCTTCCTTGGAAGGTTTATTTCCCTTTTTTGAAGTCTATGCCAGCTAACTAGACAGCTAACTTTTTGTCATGTGCATGCGTGCGTGTAAAAACATTGAGCAGCATGGAACGGTGGAGTTTGGAAGCGCTCGTTGGAAATCACTCAACGGTCCTGTGTACCGCACCTGTTTCTGTATTACACATGATGTAGGAGGCAGCAGGACGTTGCCTTTTTGTAAACAAGCGCCTCCAAACTCTGACACTAAAATAATCACAACACGGCTCCAGACTTCCCTCTCCAGAGCAACATTAGTGACTTCCTCCTGGGGGATCCCGAGACGTTCCAAGGCCAGTGAATCGATGTGATTCCTCCAACTGCGCCTTGGTCTGTCCATGGGGTCTCCTCCCAGTGGGACGTGCCTCGAGGACCTCCCTAGTATCTCCCGAGATACTTAAACTTGAATTATCCTCTTTACCCCATGGGTGAAGGAGTTTATCGTTGTTTTATAGCCTACAATCAGATAGGACTTTTCTGTTTGGATGAACGTACATGCAGTCAAGGCCAGAAACGTTCTTATTTGCCACTAAGTAGGCGTTTCCGCAGATAGTGCGGGTACGATGATGTCACGCGCATATATCGCTTCTTTCAATTAACCCTTAGAAGAGCAAAGACGCCAATTGGCGTCTTCATCAGAATTCCGTAAATGAGCAATGACGCCAATTGGCGTCTTTCTCTTTTTTGATTAATCTAAACATATTAATATGCTCCGAAGCGCTGTTTAAATTCCTGAGCTTATATTCCAACTACATTACCCAGAAAACCCGTGTCACGTGACACACGTGTACGTGTTGCCATTGGAAGCTGGTCCCACCCCCTGTAAACAGTGGGGGCAGAGGGAGTCTTCATAGTTTTCATTGTTTTGCCTGTTTGCCGTCTCGCCCGAGCGATTTTCTAGCAGAAAAAGTTGAAAGCAGTACTATTTATTTGAGCGAGTTTTGTGGTAGTAGTATTGATCCATACGCGTCCCAGTCGCCTTCTCCAGGCGGAGTAGCCCTGGTCCAGTGCTTACAGCGAGACTCGCTGCTCCCTCCCTCCTTTTTTCATTGTCTCCCCATCGTCGTCCGATGAGCTATACCGGGAAACCATTGAAGAAGACGATCAACCCGGAATGTTTTGAGGTAATCTTATTGTAGAAAATGCCCTTCTATAGTGATCAGAAATCATAAGATGATCGCTACAAATAGATGCTTGGATAATTACTACTACTAGTCAGATCATGACGCCAGAATGACTCACCACGATGGCCCCCAGCCATTAGCCAGCACCGAAGGTGCTGGCTAATGGTGTTGGTCGGTGCATTGGTGCTGGCTAAGGGCTGGAGGGGGGGGTTGGTGTCGATCGGTTGGTTGTTGCAGTACAAATGTATCGTAGCAGGCATGCACGCATGGCAGTACAAGTATTTTATATTGTAGCGTGCCTTATAGGCGATCTGATCTTTAGAGTAATGTTCGCTCCTTTTATTTACTGTCTACAAAGACGGAGAACAAACATGCATCGTTTACTGAAGCAACGCGTGGTTATGATGACGTTGCTACAAGGATCGGAGGGGGGACGGGGAGTGAAGCTAACAGTAGCGTATTATATAAGATCTGTATGACGTTTCATTGACGTCTGAGCTTGCATGATAATTGCATTCATTGTATATTGTATACAATCATGATTGTACATTGTTTAGTGTGTCTCCGTGTGATGATGATGATGACGATGATGTCAGATAGCCTACGTCCCCCCCCCCCCCCCCAACTGGCTATTGGCCGGGCTGACTACAGCTAAATGTTTATTTTTATATATTTAGAACTGGCATCGGAGGAGGAGGATGATGATGATGATGATGATGATGAAGACGAAGAGTCAAGACTGCGATGGAGTTCTCCGACACTGAACCGGATGCATTCATTCATTTCAGTTGTTGTTTTTTTTTTAAATTTAGCCTACACACACACACACCGTCAAGAACAACTGGAATGCAGTGGTTTGGGGACACTGGGGAGTTTGGGGACAACTGTTTTGTATGTAGGCCTATTTATTTTCTGTAATATTTATTATAATTGTATTATGTTAGTAGTCATAAAAAATAAAAGACAAGCTTTTACAATGAGTTAGACCTGTCATGGCTATTTTGTTCACTAGTCTGAGGTTTATGGTTTGACTAAGCGAGTTTCAACTGTGATTTACTCTGTAACGGTAGATGGTAAGAACCCAATTTTTTTGTTATAATACAGTATACATTCAAGTCTATATTTTGATACATATCATGGGCACAAAGTCATATCAAAACAATGTCCTTGGATGAGTTTTTTATCAAAACTGTTTCTTCACAACAGGTTTTTGAGATACATGCATGAATAGACACGGTACTGGTAAGACTATGTAAACATGGTATATATCAAAATGTGCGTTAGAATGTCTAATTTTACCCCAAAAAAGAATTGAGTTTATATGATGTTCCATTTCAGAGCTAGGGGGACTTTTAGCTGGATAGGTCAGATTGATCATGACTGACCATGCTATTTATAGATGGCAAAATATCTACAGTGGTACATGTGAGAAACTTTTTATTTTATTTTAATTGAACTAGACAACTCACCCTTTAAAATGAGATATTGCATGGCTATGTACGCCCAGCAGAAAAAAAGTTATTTAGAAAATAAAACTTCAACCGGTCATAACTTTTTTTGTTGTCCTAGAAACACTACCCAGTGTAAATGCAGGCTCTTTTAAATGGCTTCCAACACCACAACTAAACATTTTATCAACTCAGTTCATTTTTTTCCTGGAAGCAGACAAGCCAAGCTTTCTCTGAAGGTCTTTCGTTGTCACACATTCACAACAGAGAATTTTCAATAAATCATTCAAAAACGCCATTCTGCCATAGAGAAGTCTAAAAACTATATAGAAATCCATGAAACTCTCAAAGAGTTAAGGCA
>NW_027638142.1:0-18939 GCF_951216825.1 Electrona antarctica | reverse complement strand
CATTTCAGATTATACCCATGCCAACCCTCACACTCTGGTTGCCATGGTAACACTGCACGGAGCAAAGTGCTGCTGGGGTTACGGAGGGACAAGTGATCGCTGTGTGTGTGTGTGTGTGTGTGTGTGTGTGTGTGTGTGTGTGTGTCAAGCCAGGTAGGTTGTCTTCGTCAGGTCAAGTCAGGTAGGTTGTCTTCGTCAGGTCAAGCCAGGTAGGTTGTCTTCGTCAGGTCAAGTCAGGTAGGTTGTCTTCGTCAGGTTAAGTCAGGTAGGTTGTCTTCGTCAGGTCAAGTCAGGTAGGTTGTCTTCGTCAATCCAAGTCAGGTAGGTTGTCTTCGTAAGGTCAAGTCAGGTAGGTTGTCTTCGTCAGGTCAAGTCAGGTAGGTTGTCTTCGTCAATCCAAGTCAGGTAGGTTGTCTTCGTCAGGTCAAGTCAGGTAGGTTGTCTTCGTCAGGTCAAGCCAGGTAGATTGTCTTCGTCAATCCAAGTCAGGTAGGTTGTCTTCGTCAGGTCAAGTCAGGTAGGTTGTCTTCGTCAGGTCAAGTCAGGTAGGTTGTCTTCGTCAATCCAAGTCAGGTAGGTTGTCTTCGTCAGGTTAAGTCAGGTAGGTTGTCTTCGTCAATCCAAGTCAGGTAGGTTGTCTTCGTCAGGTCAAGCCAGGTAGGTTGTCTTCGTCAGGTCAAGCCAGGTAGGTTGTCATCGTCAGGTTAAGTCAGGTAGGTTGTCTTCGTCAGGTCAAGTCAGGTAGGTTGTCTTCGTCAGGTCAAGTCAGGTAGGTTGTCTTCGTCAGGTCAAGCCAGGTAGGTTGTCTTCGTCAGGTTAAGTCAGGTAGGTTGTCTTCGTCAGGTTAAGTCAGGTAGGTTGTCTTCGTCAGGTCAAGTCAGGTAGGTTGTCTTCGTCAGGTCAAGTCAGGTAGGTTGTCTTCGTCAGGTCAAGCCAGGTAGGTTGTCTTCGTCAGGTTAAGCCAGGTAGGTTGTCTTCGTCAGGTCAAGTCAGGTAGGTTGTCTTCGTCAGGTCAAGCCAGGTAGGTTGTCTTCGTCAGGTCAAGCCAGGTAGGTTGTCTTCGTCAGGTAAAGTCAGGTAGGTTGTCTTCGTCAGGTTAAGCCAGGTAGGTTGTCTTCGTCAGGTTAAGCCAGGTAGGTTGTCTTCGTCAGGTCAAGTCAGGTAGGTTGTCTTCGTCAGGTCAAGCCAGGTAGGTTGTCTTCGTCAGGTCAAGCCAGGTAGGTTGTCTTTGTCAGGTAAAGTCAGGTAGGTTGTCTTCGTCAGGTTAAGCCAGGTAGGTTGTCTTCGTCAGGTCAAGCCAGGTAGGTTGTCTTCGTCAGGTCAAGCCAGGTAGGTTGTCTTCGTCAGGTCAAGCCAGGTAGGTTGTCTTCGTCAGGTTAAGCCAGGTAGGTTGTCTTCGTCAGGTTAAGTCAGGTAGGTTGTCTTCGTCAATCCAAGTCAGGTAGGTTGTCTTCGTCAGGTCAAGTCAGGTAGGTTGTCTTCGTCAGGTCAAGTCAGGTAGGTTGTCTTCGTCAATCCAAGTCAGGTAGGTTGTCTTCGTCAGGTCAAGTCAGGTAGGTTGTCTTCGTCAGGTTAAGCCAGGTAGGTTGTCTTCGTCAGGTCAAGTCAGGTAGGTTGTCTTCGTCAGGTCAAGTCAGGTAGGTTGTCTTCGTCAGGTCAAGTCAGGTAGGTTGTCTTCGTCAGGTTAAGCCAGGTAGGTTGTCTTCGTCAGGTCAAGTCAGGTAGGTTGTCTTCGTCAGGTCAAGTCAGGTAGGTTGTCTTCGTCAGGTCAAGTCAGGTAGGTTGTCTTCGTCAGTCCAAGTCAGGTAGGTTGTCTTCGTCAGGTCAAGTCAGGTAGGTTGTCTTCGTCAGTCCAAGTCAGGTAGGTTGTCTTCGTCAGGTCAAGCCAGGTAGGTTGTCTTCGTCAGTCCAAGTCAGGTAGGTTGTCTTCGTCAGGTCAAGCCAGGTAGGTTGTCTTCGTCAGTCCAAGTCAGGTAGGTTGTCTTCGTCAGTCCAAGTCAGGTAGGTTGTCTTCGTCAGGTCAAGTCAGGTAGGTTGTCTTCGTCAGTCCAAGTCAGGTAGGTTGTCTTCGTCAGGTCAAGCCAGGTAGGTTGTCTTCGTCAGGTCAAGCCAGGTAGGTTGTCTTCGTCAGGTCAAGCCAGGTAGATTGTCTTCGTCAGGTCAAGCCAGGTAGGTTGTCTTCGTCAGGTTAAGCCAGGTAGGTTGTCTTCGTCAGGTCAAGTCAGGTAGGTTGTCTTCGTCAGGTCAAGCCAGGTAGGTTGTCTTCGTCAGGTCAAGCCAGGTAGGTTGTCTTCGTCAGGTCAAGCCAGGTAGGTTGTCTTCGTCAGGTCAAGCCAGGTAGATTGTCTTCGTCAGGTCAAGCCAGGTAGGTTGTCTTCGTCAGGTCAAGCCAGGTAGGTTGTCTTCGTCAGGTCAAGCCAGGTAGGTTGTCTTCGTCAGGTCAAGCCAGGTAGATTGTCTTCGTCAGGTCAAGCCAGGTAGGTTGTCTTCGTCAGGTCAAGCCAGGTAGGTTGTCTTCGTCAGGTCAAGCCAGGTAGGTTGTCTTCGTCAGGTCAAGTCAGGTAGGTTGTCTTCGTCAGGTCAAGCCAGGTACAGGTAGGTTGTCTTCGTCAGGTCAAGCCAGGTAGGTTGTCTTCGTCAGGTAGGTTGTCTTCGTCAGGTTAAGCCAGGTAGGTTGTCTTCGTCAGGTCAAGCCAGGTAGGTTGTCTTCGTCAGGTCAAGCCAGGTAGATTGTCTTCGTCAGTCCAAGCCAGGTAGGTTGTCTTCGTCAGGTCAAGCCAGGTAGGTTGTCTTCGTCAGGTCAAGCCAGGTAGGTTGTCTTCGTCAGGTCAAGTCAGGTAGGTTGTCTTCGTCAGGTCAAGCCAGGTAGATTGTCTTCGTCAGGTCAAGCCAGGTAGGTTGTCTTCGTCAGGTCAAGCCAGGTAGGTTGTCTTCGTCAGGTCAAGCCAGGTAGGTTGTCTTCGTCAGGTCAAGTCAGGTAGGTTGTCTTCGTCAGGTCAAGTCAGGTAGGTTGTCTTCGTCAGGTCAAGTCAGGTAGGTTGTCTTCGTCAGGTCAAGCCAGGTAGGTTGTCTTCGTCAGGTCAAGTCAGGTAGGTTGTCTTCGTCAGGTCAAGTCAGGTAGGTTGTCTTCGTCAGGTTAAGTCAGGTAGGTTGTCTTCGTCAGGTTAAGTCAGGTAGATTGTCTTCGTCAGGTCAAGTCAGGTAGGTTGTCTTCGTCAGGTTAAGCCAGGTAGATTGTCTTCGTCAGGTCAAGTCAGGTAGGTTGTCTTCGTCAGGTTAAGCCAGGTAGGTTGTCTTCGTCAGGTTAAGCCAGGTAGATTGTCTTCGTCAGGTTAAGCCAGGTAGGTTGTCTTCGTCAGGTTAAGCCAGGTAGATTGTCTTCGTCAGGTTAAGCCAGGTAGGTTGTCTTCGTCAGGTTAAGCCAGGTAGGTTGTCTTCGTCAGGTTAAACCAGGTAGGTTGTCTTCGTCAGGTCAAGCCAGGTAGGTTGTCTTCGTCAGGTAAAGCCAGGTACAGGTAGGTTGTCTTCGTCAGGTTAAGCCAGGTAGGTTGTCTTCGTCAGGTTAAGCCAGGTAGGTTGTCTTCGTCAGGTCAAGCCAGGTAGGTTGTCTTCGTCAGGTTAAGCCAGGTAGGTTGTCTTCGTCAGGTTAAGCCAGGTACAGGTAGGTTGTCTTCGTCAGGTTAAGCCAGGTAGGTTGTCTTCGTCAGGTTAAGTCAGGTAGGTTGTCTTCGTCAGGTCAAGTCAGGTAGGTTGTCTTCGTCAGGTCAAGCCAGGTAGGTTGTCTTCGTCAGGTTAAGCCAGGTAGGTTGTCTTCGTCAGGTTAAGCCAGGTAGGTTGTCTTCGTCAGGTTAAGCCAGGTAGGTTGTCTTCGTCAGGTTAAGTCAGGTAGGTTGTCTTCGTCAGGTCAAGTCAGGTAGGTTGTCTTCGTCAGGTCAAGCCAGGTAGGTTGTCTTCGTCAGGTTAAGCCAGGTAGGTTGTCTTCGTCAAGTTAAGCCAGGTAGGTTGTCTTCGTCAGGTTAAGCCAGGTAGGTTGTCTTCGTCAGGTCAAGCCAGGTAGGTTGTCTTCGTCAGGTTAAGCCAGGTAGGTTGTCTTCGTCAGGTCAAGCCAGGTAGGTTGTCTTCGTCAGGTCAAGTCAGGTAGGTTGTCTTCGTCAGGTTAAGCCAGGTAGGTTGTCTTCGTCAGGTCAAGTCAGGTAGGTTGTCTTCGTCAGGTCAAGCCAGGTAGGTTGTCTTCGTCAGTTAAAACCAGGTAGGTTGTCTTCGTCAGGTTAAACCAGGTAGGTTGTCTTCGTCAGGTTAAACCAGGTAGGTTGTCTTCGTCAGGTTAAGTCAGGTAGGTTGTCTTCGTCAGGTTAAGCCAGGTAGGTTGTCTTCGTCAGGTCAAGCCAGGTAGGTTGTCTTCGTCAGGTTAAGTCAGGTAGGTTGTCTTCGTCAGGTTAAACCAGGTAGGTTGTCTTCGTCAGGTCAAGCCAGGTAGGTTGTCTTCGTCAGGTTAAGCCAGGTAGGTTGTCTTCGTCAGGTCAAGCCAGGTAGGTTGTCTTCGTCAGGTCAAGTCAGGTAGGTTGTCTTCGTCAGGTTAAGCCAGGTAGGTTGTCTTCGTCAGGTCAAGTCAGGTAGGTTGTCTTCGTCAGGTTAAGCCAGGTAGATTGTCTTCGTCAGGTTAAGCCAGGTAGGTTGTCTTCGTCAGGTTAAGCCAGGTAGGTTGTCTTCGTCAGGTCAAGCCAGGTAGGTTGTCTTCGTCAGGTCAAGTCAGGTAGGTTGTCTTCGTCAGGTTAAGCCAGGTAGGTTGTCTTCGTCAGGTCAAGTCAGGTAGGTTGTCTTCGTCAGGTTAAGCCAGGTAGATTGTCTTCGTCAGGTTAAACCAGGTAGGTTGTCTTCGTCAGGTCAAGCCAGGTAGGTTGTCTTCGTCAGGTTAAGCCAGGTAGGTTGTCTTCGTCAGGTCAAGTCAGGTAGGTTGTCTTCGTCAGGTCAAGTCAGGTAGGTTGTCTTCGTCAGGTTAAGCCAGGTAGGTTGTCTTCGTCAGGTCAAGTCAGGTAGGTTGTCTTCGTCAGGTTAAGCCAGGTAGATTGTCTTCGTCAGGTTAAGCCAGGTAGGTTGTCTTCGTCAGGTTAAGTCAGGTAGGTTGTCTTCGTCAGGTCAAGTCAGGTAGGTTGTCTTCGTCAGGTCAAGTCAGGTAGGTTGTCTTCATCAGGTCAAGTCAGGTAGGTTGTCTTCGTCAATCCAAGTCAGGTAGGTTGTCTTCGTCAGGTCAAGTCAGGTAGGTTGTCTTCGTCAGGTTAAGCCAGGTAGGTTGTCTTCGTCAGGTTAAGTCAGGTAGGTTGTCTTCGTCAATCCAAGTCAGGTAGGTTGTCTTCGTCAGGTCAAGTCAGGTAGGTTGTCTTCGTCAGGTCAAGTCAGGTAGGTTGTCTTCGTCAATCCAAGTCAGGTAGGTTGTCTTCGTCAGGTCAAGTCAGGTAGGTTGTCTTCGTCAGGTTAAGCCAGGTAGGTTGTCTTCGTCAGGTCAAGTCAGGTAGGTTGTCTTCGTCAGGTCAAGTCAGGTAGGTTGTCTTCGTCAGGTCAAGCCAGGTAGGTTGTCTTCGTCAGGTCAAGTCAGGTAGGTTGTCTTCGTCAGGTCAAGTCAGGTAGGTTGTCTTCGTCAGGTCAAGTCAGGTAGGTTGTCTTCGTCAGTCCAAGTCAGGTAGGTTGTCTTCGTCAGGTCAAGTCAGGTAGGTTGTCTTCGTCAGTCCAAGTCAGGTAGGTTGTCTTCGTCAGGTCAAGCCAGGTAGGTTGTCTTCGTCAGTCCAAGTCAGGTAGGTTGTCTTCGTCAGTCCAAGTCAGGTAGGTTGTCTTCGTCAGGTCAAGCCAGGTAGGTTGTCTTCGTCAGTCCAAGTCAGGTAGGTTGTCTTCGTCAGTCCAAGTCAGGTAGGTTGTCTTCGTCAGGTCAAGTCAGGTAGGTTGTCTTCGTCAGTCCAAGTCAGGTAGGTTGTCTTCGTCAGGTCAAGCCAGGTAGGTTGTCTTCGTCAGGTAAAGCCAGGTAGGTTGTCTTCGTCAGGTCAAGCCAGGTAGATTGTCTTCGTCAGGTCAAGCCAGGTAGGTTGTCTTCGTCAGGTTAAGCCAGGTAGGTTGTCTTCGTCAGGTCAAGTCAGGTAGGTTGTCTTCGTCAGGTCAAGCCAGGTAGGTTGTCTTCGTCAGGTCAAGCCAGGTAGGTTGTCTTCGTCAGGTCAAGCCAGGTAGATTGTCTTCGTCAGGTCAAGCCAGGTAGGTTGTCTTCGTCAGGTCAAGCCAGGTAGGTTGTCTTCGTCAGGTCAAGCCAGGTAGGTTGTCTTCGTCAGGTCAAGCCAGGTAGATTGTCTTCGTCAGGTCAAGCCAGGTAGGTTGTCTTCGTCAGGTCAAGCCAGGTAGGTTGTCTTCGTCAGGTCAAGCCAGGTAGGTTGTCTTCGTCAGGTCAAGTCAGGTAGGTTGTCTTCGTCAGGTCAAGCCAGGTACAGGTAGGTTGTCTTCGTCAGGTCAAGCCAGGTAGGTTGTCTTCGTCAGGTAGGTTGTCTTCGTCAGGTTAAGCCAGGTAGGTTGTCTTCGTCAGGTCAAGCCAGGTAGGTTGTCTTCGTCAGGTCAAGCCAGGTAGATTGTCTTCGTCAGTCCAAGCCAGGTAGGTTGTCTTCGTCAGGTCAAGCCAGGTAGGTTGTCTTCGTCAGGTCAAGCCAGGTAGGTTGTCTTCGTCAGGTCAAGTCAGGTAGGTTGTCTTCGTCAGGTCAAGCCAGGTAGATTGTCTTCGTCAGGTCAAGCCAGGTAGGTTGTCTTCGTCAGGTCAAGCCAGGTAGGTTGTCTTCGTCAGGTCAAGCCAGGTAGGTTGTCTTCGTCAGGTCAAGTCAGGTAGGTTGTCTTCGTCAGGTCAAGTCAGGTAGGTTGTCTTCGTCAGGTCAAGTCAGGTAGGTTGTCTTCGTCAGGTCAAGCCAGGTAGGTTGTCTTCGTCAGGTCAAGTCAGGTAGGTTGTCTTCGTCAGGTCAAGTCAGGTAGGTTGTCTTCGTCAGGTTAAGTCAGGTAGGTTGTCTTCGTCAGGTTAAGTCAGGTAGGTTGTCTTCGTCAGGTTAAGCCAGGTAGATTGTCTTCGTCAGGTCAAGTCAGGTAGGTTGTCTTCGTCAGGTTAAGCCAGGTAGATTGTCTTCGTCAGGTCAAGTCAGGTAGGTTGTCTTCGTCAGGTTAAGCCAGGTAGGTTGTCTTCGTCAGGTTAAGCCAGGTAGATTGTCTTCGTCAGGTTAAGCCAGGTAGGTTGTCTTCGTCAGGTTAAGCCAGGTAGATTGTCTTCGTCAGGTTAAGCCAGGTAGGTTGTCTTCGTCAGGTTAAGCCAGGTAGGTTGTCTTCGTCAGGTTAAGCCAGGTAGGTTGTCTTCGGCAGGTCAAGCCAGGTAGGTTGTCTTCGTCAGGTAAAGCCAGGTACAGGTAGGTTGTCTTCGTCAGGTTAAGCCAGGTAGGTTGTCTTCGTCAGGTTAAGCCAGGAAGGTTGTCTTCGTCAGGTCAAGCCAGGTAGGTTGTCTTCGTCAGGTTAAGCCAGGTAGGTTGTCTTCGTCAGGTTAAGCCAGGTACAGGTAGGTTGTCTTCGTCAGGTTAAGCCAGGTAGGTTGTCTTCGTCAGGTTAAGTCAGGTAGGTTGTCTTCGTCAGGTCAAGTCAGGTAGGTTGTCTTCGTCAGGTCAAGCCAGGTAGGTTGTCTTCGTCAGGTTAAGCCAGGTAGGTTGTCTTCGTCAGGTTAAGCCAGGTAGGTTGTCTTCGTCAGGTTAAGCCAGGTAGGTTGTCTTCGTCAGGTCAAGTCAGGTAGGTTGTCTTCGTCAGGTCAAGTCAGGTAGGTTGTCTTCGTCAGGTCAAGCCAGGTAGGTTGTCTTCGTCAGGTTAAGCCAGGTAGGTTGTCTTCGTCAGGTTAAGCCAGGTAGGTTGTCTTCGTCAGGTTAAGCCAGGTAGGTTGTCTTCGTCAGGTCAAGCCAGGTAGGTTGTCTTCGTCAGGTTAAGCCAGGTAGGTTGTCTTCGTCAGGTCAAGCCAGGTAGGTTGTCTTCGTCAGGTCAAGTCAGGTAGGTTGTCTTCGTCAGGTTAAGCCAGGTAGGTTGTCTTCGTCAGGTCAAGTCAGGTAGGTTGTCTTCGTCAGGTCAAGCCAGGTAGGTTGTCTTCGTCAGGTTAAACCAGGTAGGTTGTCTTCGTCAGGTTAAACCAGGTAGGTTGTCTTCGTCAGGTTAAACCAGGTAGGTTGTCTTCGTCAGGTTAAGTCAGGTAGGTTGTCTTCGTCAGGTTAAGCCAGGTAGGTTGTCTTCGTCAGGTCAAGCCAGGTAGGTTGTCTTCCTCAGGTTAAGTCAGGTAGATTGTCTTCGTCAGGTTAAACCAGGTAGGTTGTCTTCGTCAGGTCAAGCCAGGTAGGTTGTCTTCGTCAGGTTAAGCCAGGTAGGTTGTCTTCGTCAGGTCAAGCCAGGTAGGTTGTCTTCGTCAGGTTAAGTCAGGTAGGTTGTCTTCGTCAGGTTAAACCAGGTAGGTTGTCTTCGTCAGGTCAAGCCAGGTAGGTTGTCTTCGTCAGGTTAAGCCAGGTAGGTTGTCTTCGTCAGGTTAAGCCAGGTAGGTTGTCTTCGTCAGGTCAAGCCAGGTAGGTTGTCTTCGTCAGGTTAAGTCAGGTAGGTTGTCTTCGTCAGGTTAAACCAGGTAGGTTGTCTTCGTCAGGTCAAGCCAGGTAGGTTGTCTTCGTCAGGTCAAGCCAGGTAGGTTGTCTTCGTCAGGTTAACCCAGGTAGGTTGTCTTCGTCAGGTCAAGTCAGGTAGGTTGTCTTCGTCAGGTTAAGCCAGGTAGGTTGTCTTCGTCAGGTTAAGTCAGGTAGGTTGTCTTCGTCAGGTCAAGTCAGGTAGGTTGTCTTCGTCAGGTTAAGCCAGGTAGGTTGTCTTCGTCAGGTCAAGTCAGGTAGGTTGTCTTCGTCAGGTTAAGCCAGGTAGGTTGTCTTCGTCAGGTTAAGCCAGGTAGGTTGTCTTCGTCAGGTTAAGTCAGGTAGGTTGTCTTCGTCAGGTCAAGTCAGGTAGGTTGTCTTCGTCAGGTTAAGCCAGGTAGGTTGTCTTCGTCAGGTTAAGTCAGGCAGGTTGTCTTCGTCAGGTCAAGTCAGGTAGGTTGTCTTCGTCAGGTCAAGTCAGGTAGGTTGTCTTCGTCAGGTAGGTTGTCTTCGTCAGGTCAAGTCAGGTAGGTTGTCTTCGTCAGGTAGGTTGTCTTCGTCAGGTCAAGTCAGGTAGGTTGTCTTCGTCAGGTAGGTTGTCTTCGTCAGGTCAAGTCAGGTAGGTTGTCTTCGTCAGGTTAAGCCAGGTAGGTTGTCTTCGTCAGGTCAAGTCAGGTAGGTTGTCTTCGTCAGGTTAAGCCAGGTAGGTTGTCTTCGTCAGGTTAAGTCAGGTAGGTTGTCTTCGTCAGGTCAAGTCAGGTAGGTTGTCTTCGTCAGGTTAAGCCAGGTAGGTTGTCTTCGTCAGGTCAAGTCAGGTAGGTTGTCTTCGTCAGGTCAAGTCAGGTAGGTTGTCTTCGTCAGGTTAAGCCAGGTAGGTTGTCTTCGTCAGGTCAAGTCAGGTAGGTTGTCTTCGTCAGGTTAAGCCAGGTAGATTGTCTTCGTCAGGTTAAGCCAGGTAGGTTGTCTTCGTCAGGTTAAGTCAGGTAGGTTGTCTTCGTCAGGTCAAGTCAGGTAGGTTGTCTTCGTCAGGTCAAGTCAGGTAGGTTGTCTTCATCAGGTCAAGTCAGGTAGGTTGTCTTCGTCAATCCAAGTCAGGTAGGTTGTCTTCGTCAGGTCAAGTCAGGTAGGTTGTCTTCGTCAGGTTAAGCCAGGTAGGTTGTCTTCGTCAGGTTAAGTCAGGTAGGTTGTCTTCGTCAATCCAAGTCAGGTAGGTTGTCTTCGTCAGGTCAAGTCAGGTAGGTTGTCTTCGTCAGGTCAAGTCAGGTAGGTTGTCTTCGTCAATCCAAGTCAGGTAGGTTGTCTTCGTCAGGTCAAGTCAGGTAGGTTGTCTTCGTCAGGTTAAGCCAGGTAGGTTGTCTTCGTCAGGTCAAGTCAGGTAGGTTGTCTTCGTCAGGTCAAGTCAGGTAGGTTGTCTTCGTCAGGTCAAGCCAGGTAGGTTGTCTTCGTCAGGTCAAGTCAGGTAGGTTGTCTTCGTCAGGTCAAGTCAGGTAGGTTGTCTTCGTCAGGTCAAGTCAGGTAGGTTGTCTTCGTCAGTCCAAGTCAGGTAGGTTGTCTTCGTCAGGTCAAGTCAGGTAGGTTGTCTTCGTCAGTCCAAGTCAGGTAGGTTGTCTTCGTCAGGTCAAGCCAGGTAGGTTGTCTTCGTCAGTCCAAGTCAGGTAGGTTGTCTTCGTCAGTCCAAGTCAGGTAGGTTGTCTTCGTCAGGTCAAGCCAGGTAGGTTGTCTTCGTCAGTCCAAGTCAGGTAGGTTGTCTTCGTCAGTCCAAGTCAGGTAGGTTGTCTTCGTCAGGTCAAGTCAGGTAGGTTGTCTTCGTCAGTCCAAGTCAGGTAGGTTGTCTTCGTCAGGTCAAGCCAGGTAGGTTGTCTTCGTCAGGTAAAGCCAGGTAGGTTGTCTTCGTCAGGTCAAGCCAGGTAGATTGTCTTCGTCAGGTCAAGCCAGGTAGGTTGTCTTCGTCAGGTTAAGCCAGGTAGGTTGTCTTCGTCAGGTCAAGTCAGGTAGGTTGTCTTCGTCAGGTCAAGCCAGGTAGGTTGTCTTCGTCAGGTCAAGCCAGGTAGGTTGTCTTCGTCAGGTCAAGCCAGGTAGATTGTCTTCGTCAGGTCAAGCCAGGTAGGTTGTCTTCGTCAGGTCAAGCCAGGTAGGTTGTCTTCGTCAGGTCAAGCCAGGTAGGTTGTCTTCGTCAGGTCAAGCCAGGTAGATTGTCTTCGTCAGGTCAAGCCAGGTAGGTTGTCTTCGTCAGGTCAAGCCAGGTAGGTTGTCTTCGTCAGGTCAAGCCAGGTAGGTTGTCTTCGTCAGGTCAAGTCAGGTAGGTTGTCTTCGTCAGGTCAAGCCAGGTACAGGTAGGTTGTCTTCGTCAGGTCAAGCCAGGTAGGTTGTCTTCGTCAGGTAGGTTGTCTTCGTCAGGTTAAGCCAGGTAGGTTGTCTTCGTCAGGTCAAGCCAGGTAGGTTGTCTTCGTCAGGTCAAGCCAGGTAGATTGTCTTCGTCAGTCCAAGCCAGGTAGGTTGTCTTCGTCAGGTCAAGCCAGGTAGGTTGTCTTCGTCAGGTCAAGCCAGGTAGGTTGTCTTCGTCAGGTCAAGTCAGGTAGGTTGTCTTCGTCAGGTCAAGCCAGGTAGATTGTCTTCGTCAGGTCAAGCCAGGTAGGTTGTCTTCGTCAGGTCAAGCCAGGTAGGTTGTCTTCGTCAGGTCAAGCCAGGTAGGTTGTCTTCGTCAGGTCAAGTCAGGTAGGTTGTCTTCGTCAGGTCAAGTCAGGTAGGTTGTCTTCGTCAGGTCAAGTCAGGTAGGTTGTCTTCGTCAGGTCAAGCCAGGTAGGTTGTCTTCGTCAGGTCAAGTCAGGTAGGTTGTCTTCGTCAGGTCAAGTCAGGTAGGTTGTCTTCGTCAGGTTAAGTCAGGTAGGTTGTCTTCGTCAGGTTAAGTCAGGTAGGTTGTCTTCGTCAGGTTAAGCCAGGTAGATTGTCTTCGTCAGGTCAAGTCAGGTAGGTTGTCTTCGTCAGGTTAAGCCAGGTAGATTGTCTTCGTCAGGTCAAGTCAGGTAGGTTGTCTTCGTCAGGTTAAGCCAGGTAGGTTGTCTTCGTCAGGTTAAGCCAGGTAGATTGTCTTCGTCAGGTTAAGCCAGGTAGGTTGTCTTCGTCAGGTTAAGCCAGGTAGATTGTCTTCGTCAGGTTAAGCCAGGTAGGTTGTCTTCGTCAGGTTAAGCCAGGTAGGTTGTCTTCGTCAGGTTAAGCCAGGTAGGTTGTCTTCGGCAGGTCAAGCCAGGTAGGTTGTCTTCGTCAGGTAAAGCCAGGTACAGGTAGGTTGTCTTCGTCAGGTTAAGCCAGGTAGGTTGTCTTCGTCAGGTTAAGCCAGGAAGGTTGTCTTCGTCAGGTCAAGCCAGGTAGGTTGTCTTCGTCAGGTTAAGCCAGGTAGGTTGTCTTCGTCAGGTTAAGCCAGGTACAGGTAGGTTGTCTTCGTCAGGTTAAGCCAGGTAGGTTGTCTTCGTCAGGTTAAGTCAGGTAGGTTGTCTTCGTCAGGTCAAGTCAGGTAGGTTGTCTTCGTCAGGTCAAGCCAGGTAGGTTGTCTTCGTCAGGTTAAGCCAGGTAGGTTGTCTTCGTCAGGTTAAGCCAGGTAGGTTGTCTTCGTCAGGTTAAGCCAGGTAGGTTGTCTTCGTCAGGTCAAGTCAGGTAGGTTGTCTTCGTCAGGTCAAGTCAGGTAGGTTGTCTTCGTCAGGTCAAGCCAGGTAGGTTGTCTTCGTCAGGTTAAGCCAGGTAGGTTGTCTTCGTCAGGTTAAGCCAGGTAGGTTGTCTTCGTCAGGTTAAGCCAGGTAGGTTGTCTTCGTCAGGTCAAGCCAGGTAGGTTGTCTTCGTCAGGTTAAGCCAGGTAGGTTGTCTTCGTCAGGTCAAGCCAGGTAGGTTGTCTTCGTCAGGTCAAGTCAGGTAGGTTGTCTTCGTCAGGTTAAGCCAGGTAGGTTGTCTTCGTCAGGTCAAGTCAGGTAGGTTGTCTTCGTCAGGTCAAGCCAGGTAGGTTGTCTTCGTCAGGTTAAACCAGGTAGGTTGTCTTCGTCAGGTTAAACCAGGTAGGTTGTCTTCGTCAGGTTAAACCAGGTAGGTTGTCTTCGTCAGGTTAAGTCAGGTAGGTTGTCTTCGTCAGGTTAAGCCAGGTAGGTTGTCTTCGTCAGGTCAAGCCAGGTAGGTTGTCTTCCTCAGGTTAAGTCAGGTAGATTGTCTTCGTCAGGTTAAACCAGGTAGGTTGTCTTCGTCAGGTCAAGCCAGGTAGGTTGTCTTCGTCAGGTTAAGCCAGGTAGGTTGTCTTCGTCAGGTCAAGCCAGGTAGGTTGTCTTCGTCAGGTTAAGTCAGGTAGGTTGTCTTCGTCAGGTTAAACCAGGTAGGTTGTCTTCGTCAGGTCAAGCCAGGTAGGTTGTCTTCGTCAGGTTAAGCCAGGTAGGTTGTCTTCGTCAGGTTAAGCCAGGTAGGTTGTCTTCGTCAGGTCAAGCCAGGTAGGTTGTCTTCGTCAGGTTAAGTCAGGTAGGTTGTCTTCGTCAGGTTAAACCAGGTAGGTTGTCTTCGTCAGGTCAAGCCAGGTAGGTTGTCTTCGTCAGGTCAAGCCAGGTAGGTTGTCTTCGTCAGGTTAACCCAGGTAGGTTGTCTTCGTCAGGTCAAGTCAGGTAGGTTGTCTTCGTCAGGTTAAGCCAGGTAGGTTGTCTTCGTCAGGTTAAGTCAGGTAGGTTGTCTTCGTCAGGTCAAGTCAGGTAGGTTGTCTTCGTCAGGTTAAGCCAGGTAGGTTGTCTTCGTCAGGTCAAGTCAGGTAGGTTGTCTTCGTCAGGTTAAGCCAGGTAGGTTGTCTTCGTCAGGTTAAGCCAGGTAGGTTGTCTTCGTCAGGTTAAGTCAGGTAGGTTGTCTTCGTCAGGTCAAGTCAGGTAGGTTGTCTTCGTCAGGTTAAGCCAGGTAGGTTGTCTTCGTCAGGTTAAGTCAGGCAGGTTGTCTTCGTCAGGTCAAGTCAGGTAGGTTGTCTTCGTCAGGTCAAGTCAGGTAGGTTGTCTTCGTCAGGTAGGTTGTCTTCGTCAGGTCAAGTCAGGTAGGTTGTCTTCGTCAGGTAGGTTGTCTTCGTCAGGTCAAGTCAGGTAGGTTGTCTTCGTCAGGTAGGTTGTCTTCGTCAGGTCAAGTCAGGTAGGTTGTCTTCGTCAGGTTAAGCCAGGTAGGTTGTCTTCGTCAGGTCAAGTCAGGTAGGTTGTCTTCGTCAGGTTAAGCCAGGTAGGTTGTCTTCGTCAGGTTAAGTCAGGTAGGTTGTCTTCGTCAGGTCAAGTCAGGTAGGTTGTCTTCGTCAGGTCAAGTCAGGTAGGTTGTCTTCGTCAGGTTAAGCCAGGTAGGTTGTCTTCGTCAGGTCAAGTCAGGTAGGTTGTCTTCGTCAGGTTAAGCCAGGTAGGTTGTCTTCGTCAGGTTAAGTCAGGTAGGTTGTCTTCGTCAGTCCAAGCCAGGTAGGTTGTCTTCGTCAGGTTAAGCCAGGTAGGTTGTCTTCGTCAGGTTAAGTCAGGTAGGTTGTCTTCGTCAGTCCAAGCCAGGTAGGTTGTCTTCGTCAGGTTAAGCCAGGTAGATTGTCTTCGTCAGTCCAAGCCAGGTAGGTTGTCTTCGTCAGGTCAAGTCAGGTAGGTTGTCTTCGTCAGTCCAAGTCAGGTAGGTTGTCTTCGTCAGGTTAAACCAGGTAGGTTGTCTTCGTCAGGTCAAGCCAGGTAGGTTGTCTTCGTCAGGTCAAGCCAGGTAGGTTGTCTTCGTCAGGTCAAGCCAGGTAGGTTGTCTTCGTCAGGTTAAGCCAGGTAGGTTGTCTTCGTCAGGTCAAGCCAGGTAGGTTGTCTTCGTCAGGTCAAGCCAGGTAGGTTGTCTTCGTCAGGTTAAGCCAGGTAGGTTGTCTTCGTCAGGTCAAGCCAGGTAGGTTGTCTTCGTCAGGTCAAGCCAGGTAGGTTGTCTTCGTCAGGTCAAGCCAGGTAGGTTGTCTTCGTCAGGTTAAGTCAGGTAGATTAGTCAAAACGACCGTCTGAGGTCGTAGCCGTCGGGGAAGTTGAGGACTTCACGATAAAGCTTCCGTCTTAGAGCTTCTTAGGTCGAACCACGCACAAAGTGCCAACCTGAATAACGACAACTTCCAAGAATCGGCAAGCTGTACTGCGGAAAATGTTTTCTACCCCTCCCCCAGTAGACCCCTCCCCCCAGTAGAACATTTAGACCCGAGGACGATTCTACAAATGTCTTCTAAATCCTGACAGTTTTCTGAAAAACCTCATGTTTCTATGTCAGTCGTTCTCAAACTATATCATGTCAAGGACCCCCAAATATATATGTAATTGGCCGCCGACCCCCATCTGAAAATATGTTGTTCCAGGGACCCCCCAGAAGCAAAGATTTGAGTTAAAAATGTTCACTCTGAAAGAATATATATTCAAAGGTTTGCGCCACATTTTCACAATTTTTCAAAAATAGCAGACCTACAAGCCCTATTTTTCAATAGGTAAAGTACAACATAATGCTTAAAACACCAAAAGGCATTCCCGCCCAGAATGGGTTAAAGAGTATGAATTGTATTTCTTTTCTCCCCACTATTTGGTTTGTGTTTATTATGCGATCCATCAGCCATAGGCCTGATTCACATACAGAGGCAGCGAATGTCTTGATTTGAACTGATAATAGTTGCTAACTTAGCAGGAGAATCAATTACAGTGGATTAGATGAGTGTTTTGTTCCTGAACGCATGGGCATGTTATCTCCGCTCCCCGCTGAGGAGAGCATTCAGAGCCCTGCGGGAGGGGAGGGGAGGGGAGGGGGGAGGAGGGGAGGGGAGGGGTTGGGGAGGAGGGGAGGTCTGAGAGGAGAGCATTCAGAGCCCTGCGGGAGGGAGGCGAGGGGGGAGGAGGGGAGGGGAGGGGAGGGGTTGGGGAGGGGAGGAGGGGGGAGGTCTGAGAGGCGGCTAATGGAGACATGGGCTGACAAATAGGCCCTGGTGTTCTCCGTGTGTCCCTAGGGGGTAGTAACACATGCAGCAGTAATCCTGCTCTCTCTTCACTGCCTCGCCCTGGGTCAGCCTGATGGAGGGGAGAGGAACACGGGTTGGAATAACGCTCTATACGTCCTACTGGGGACGTCCCCCCTGGGGGAACACGGGTTGGAAATAACACGCTATACGTCCTACTGGGGACGTCCCCCCTGGGGGAACACGGGTTGGAATAACGCTCTATACGTCCTACTGGGGACGTCCCCCTGGGGGAACACGGGTTGGAATAACGCTCTATACGTCCTACTGGGGACGTCCCCCCTGGGGGAACACGGGTTGGAATAACGCTCTATACGTCCTACTGGGGACGTCCCCCTGGGGGAACACGGGTTGGAATAACGCTCTATACGTCCTACTGGGGACGTCCCCCTGGGGGAACACGGGTTGGAATAACACGCTATACGTCCTACTGGGGACGTCCCCCTGGGGGAACACGGGTTGGAATAACGCTCTATACGTCCTACTGGGGACGTCCCCCTGGGGGAACACGGGTTGGAATAACGCTCTATACGTCCTACTGGGGACGTCCCCCTGGGGGAACACGGGTTGGAATAACACGCTATATGTCCTACTGGGGACGTCCCCCTGGGGGGACACGGGTTGGAATAACGCTCTATACGTCCTACTGGGGACGTCCCCCTGGGGGGACACGGGTTGGAATAACGCTCTATACGTCCTACTGGGGACGTCCCCCTGGGGGAACACGGGTTGGAATAACGCGCTATACGTCCTACTGGGGACGTCCCCCCTGGGGGAACACGGGTTGGAATAACGCTCTATACGTCCTACTGGGGACGTCCCCCCTGGGGGAACACGGGTTGGAATAACGCGCTATACGTCCTACTGGGGACGTCCCCCCTGGGGGAACACGGGTTGGAATAACGCTCTATACGTCCTACTGGGGACGTCCCCCTGGGGGAACACGGGTTGGAATAACGCTCTATACGTCCTACTGGGGACGTCCCCCTGGGGGAACACAGGTTGGAATAACACGCTATACGTCCTACTGGGGACATCCCCCTGGGGGGACACGGGTTGGAATAACGCGCTATACGTCCTACTGGGGACGTCCCCCTGGGGGAACACGGGTTGGAATAACGAGCCATACGTCCTACTGGGGACGTCCCCCTGGGGGAACCCCCCTGATGGAGGGGAGAGGAACACGGGTTGGAATAACGAGCTATACGTCCTACTGGGGACGTCCCCCTGGGGGAACCCTCCTGATGGAGGGGAAAGGAACACGGGTTGGAATAACGCGCTATACGTCCTAC
This sequence comes from Electrona antarctica, assembly GCF_951216825.1. Classification (NCBI taxonomy): domain Eukaryota; kingdom Metazoa; phylum Chordata; class Actinopteri; order Myctophiformes; family Myctophidae; genus Electrona; species Electrona antarctica. The sequence continues at coordinate 2,014 of NW_027638142.1, read as the reverse complement.
TGGGGACGTCCCCCTGGGGGAACACGGGTTGGAATAACGAGCTATACGTCCTACTGGGGACGTCCCCCTGGGGGAACACGGGTTGGAATAACGAGCCATACGTCCTACTGGGGACGTCCCCCTGGGGGAACCCCCCTGATGGAGGGGAGAGGAACACGGGTTGGAATAACGAGCTATACGTCCTACTGGGGACGTCCCCCTGGGGGAACCCTCCTGATGGAGGGGAAAGGAACACGGGTTGGAATAACGCGCTATACGTCCTACTGGGGACGTCCCCCTGGGGGAACACGGGTTGGAATAACGAGCTATACGTCCTACTGGGGACGTCCCCCTGGGGGAACACGGGTTGGAATAACGAGCTATACGTCCTACTGGGGACGTCCCCCTGGGGGAACACGGGTTGGAATAACGCTCTATACGTCCTACTGGGGACGTCCCCCCTGGGGGAACACTGGTTGGAATAACGCTCTATACGTCCTACTGGGGACGTCCCCCCTGGGGGAACACGGGTTGGAATAACGCTCTATACGTCCTACTGGGGACGTCCCCCCTGGGGGAACACGGGTTGGAATAACGCTCTATACGTCCTACTGGGGACGTCCCCCCTGGGGGAACACGGGTTGGAATAACGCTCTATACGTCCTACTGGGGACGTCCCCCTGGGGGGACACGGGTTGGAATAACGCTCTATACGTCCTACTGGGGACGTCCCCCCTGGGGGAACACGGGTTGGAATAACGCTCTATACGTCCTACTGGGGACGTCCCCCCTGGGGGAACACGGGTTGGAATAACGCTCTATACGTCCTACTGGGGACGTCCCCCCTGGGGGAACACGGGTTGGAATAACGCGCTATACGTCCTACTGGGGACGTCCCCCCTGGGGGAACACGGGTTGGAATAACGCTCTATACGTCCTACTGGGGACGTCCCCCTGGGGGAACACGGGTTGGAATAACGCGCTATACGTCCTACTGGGGACGTCCCCCTGGGGGAACACGGGTTGGAATAACGAGCTATACGTCCTACTGGGGACGTCCCCCTGGGGGAACACGGGTTGGAATAACGAGCCATACGTCCTACTGGGGACGTCCCCCTGGGGGAACCCCCCTGATGGAGGGGAGAGGAACACGGGTTGGAATAACGAGCTATACGTCCTACTGGGGACGTCCCCCTGGGGGAACCCTCCTGATGGAGGGGAAAGGAACACGGGTTGGAATAACGCGCTATACGTCCTACTGGGGACGTCCCCCTGGGGGAACACGGGTTGGAATAACGAGCTATACGTCCTACTGGGGACGTCCCCCTGGGGGAACACGGGTTGGAATAACGAGCTATACGTCCTACTGGGGACGTCCCCCTGGGGGAACACGGGTTGGAATAACGCTCTATACGTCCTACTGGGGACGTCCCCCCTGGGGGAACACTGGTTGGAATAACGCTCTATACGTCCTACTGGGGACGTCCCCCCTGGGGGAACACGGGTTGGAATAACGCTCTATACGTCCTACTGGGGACGTCCCCCCTGGGGGAACACGGGTTGGAATAACGCTCTATACGTCCTACTGGGGACGTCCCCCCTGGGGGAACACGGGTTGGAATAACGCTCTATACGTCCTACTGGGGACGTCCCCCTGGGGGGACACGGGTTGGAATAACGCTCTATACGTCCTACTGGGGACGTCCCCCCTGGGGGAACACGGGTTGGAATAACGCTCTATACGTCCTACTGGGGACGTCCCCCCTGGGGGAACACGGGTTGGAATAACGCTCTATACGTCCTACTGGGGACGTCCCCCTGGGGGAACACGGGTTGGAATAACGAGCTATACGTCCTACTGGGGACGTCCCCCTGGGGGAACACGGGTTGGAATAACGCTCTATACGTCCTACTGGGGACGTCCCCCTGGGGGAACACGGGTTGGAATAACGCTCTATACGTCCTACTGGGGACGTCCCCCTGGGGGAACACGGGTTGGAATAACGCTCTATACGTCCTACCGGGGACATCCCCC